>NW_027136090.1:0-264762 GCF_039906515.1 Pseudorca crassidens | reverse complement strand
GAATGAAGCGTGTGTACAGGGGCATAAACGCAGCAGTGATAGGATTGGAGAGGTTCAGTGAGCAAATGAAGACTTTTTGAAGTCATATTGCATGGTACCCATTCCACGGGTCTCAACTCTCCAGTTTTCAGGGATTCTTCCTTCAGCTAAAACATGCATGTGGAACCCAGAGTATGATCCACCGTGTGATCGGGAGACGTGTTCAAATATGTCTCAGATTTCGTCCCCTGGTACTCGGGTGCAACATTCCAGACGCTTTACTAACACTCTCCCGACTTGGAGAGTCAGTCCCTTTAACCTCCTGTTTGGCCCAGTTTGCAATTTCTGCGGAAGATGAACAGGAATAGCGAGAACCAATGAGAGACTAGCTGGAGGTGTCTGGACGGGCAAATTTAACTCTCATTTCCCACCAGGAAGAGGAATTAACCAAAGGCTCAGTGTGCCGTGCCGGAACCAGATTAGGGCCTGAAGCAATCCTGCGGTGTTGCGGCCAGCTCACAAGAAAGAGAGATGAAGAAAGGAGCTCAGGGACACTGTAATTCACAAACCTGCAGACTTATAAATGACAGCTATCGTCCAAAAATATACTGAAGTAAGGCTGCCAAGAGGACTTGAAAGCGGGGCAGAATTGCAGGAAACCGATTTCAGGAGGTAGACTGGAATTGCATTGAAAACACAGTAAAAGAGGCAGAACGTCCACAATGATGTACTTGGCCAAAAAGGACGTATGCGTTTTTTCCTGAATATATTCAGGAAAAAACGAATACGCCCTTTTTGGCCAACCAAGCAAGCTTGCAAAGGAAATCTGCACTACAATGAAGTCTCACTTCCCCCCGGTCAAAAGGGCCATCTGAAAAAAGTGTAAAATCCAGAAAGGCAGGACAGGCCATGGAGAACTGGGAGCCTTGTTATGCTGATGGGCGGGATGTAAGTTGCCAACAGACACTCGGGAGAAGTGTATGGTGTTTCCTGAAACATCTAAAACACAAAGCAACAGAGCCTAGGGCACTTGCACTTATGCTCCTATAGCTTAGGGAAATTAAAATAAAAAAGACACAGCCGCCCCAAAGTTTGGGATGGCTCTGTTTACAAGAACCTCGTTTACAGTACAAGTTCAATATCACAAAGTGCGAAAAATAGATAAAGAAGTTGTGGTACTTACGTACAATGCAATATCACTCAGCAATGAAATCTATGTCATCAGGCCCGTAGCAGCATAATGAGTGGATTCAGGTATGATGATTCTAACTGAAATAAGTCACACAGAAAAAGAAACATCATAAGATATCACTAATACACGGAATGTAAACTTGGCTACACAGGAACTGAATTACAAAACAGAACAGGGTCTCAAATTTAGAAAACCAACTTATGCTTGCTTAAGGGGAAAGGTGAGTTGGTGTGCTGCATAAAACCAGAGATTGAAATGAGCACAGATAAAGTTCCTTAAGCCAAATATGGAATGGACAAGAGCTACTCCTTGCTCAACGAAATGGACTCAACACCCCATATTAAATGCCTAAGAATGTACCTGACTAGTAAGTATCTTAAAATCTATGGATTGCTATGTCTCCGAAAGGGAATCAAGCGTGTGTACAGGGGCATAAACGCAGCAGTGATAGGATTGGAGAGGTTCGGTGAGCAAATGAAGACCCTTTGAAGTCATATTGCATGGTACCCATTCCACGGGTCTCAACTCTCCAGGTTTCAGGGATTCTTCCTTCAGCTAAAACATGCATGTGGAACCCAGAGTATGATCAACCATGTGATCGGGAGACTTGTTCTAATATGTCTCAGTTCTCGTCCCCTGGTACTCGGGTGCAACATTCCAGACGCTTTACTAACACTCTCCCGACTTGGAGAGTCAGTGCCTTTAACCTCCTGTTTGGCCCAGTTTGCAATTTCTGTGGAAGATGAACAGGAATAGGGAGAACCAATGAGAGACTAGCTGGAGGTGTCTGGACGGGCAAATTTAACTCTCATTTCCCACCAGGAAGAGGAATTAACCAAAGGCTCAGCATGTCGTGCCGGAACCAGATTAGGGCCTGAAGCAATCTTGCGGTGTTGCGGCCAGCTCACAAGAAAGCGAGTTGAAGAAAGGAGCTCAGGGGCACTGTAATTCACAAACCTGCAGACTTATAAATGACAGCTATTGTCCAAAAATATACTGAGGTAAGGTTGCCAAGAGGACTTGAAAGCGGGGAAGAATTGCAGGAAACCGATTTTAGGAGGTAGACTGGAATTGCATTGAAAGCATAGGAAAAGAGGCAGAACGTCCACAATGATGCACTTGGCCAAAAAGGGCGTATGCGTTTTTTCCTGAATCAGGAAAAAACGCATACGCACTTTTTGGCCAACCAAGCAAGCTTGCAAAGGAAATCTGCACTACAATGAAGTCTCACTTCCCCCCGGTCAAAAGGGCCATCTGAAAAAAGTGTAAAATCCAGAAAGGCAGGACAGGCCATGGAGAACTGGGAGCCTTGTTATGTTGATGGGCGGGATGTAAATTGCCAACAGACACTCGGGAGAAGTGTATGGTGTTTCCTGAAACATCTAAAAAACAAAGCAACAGAGCCTAGGGCACTTCCACTTATGGTCCTATAGCTTAGGGAAATTAAAATCAAAAAGACACAGCCACCCCACAGTTTGGGACAGCTCTGTTTACAAGAACCTCGTTTACGGTACAAGTTCAATATCGCAGAAAGTGAAAAATGGATAAAGAAGTTGTGGTACTTATGTACAATGCAAAATCACTCAGCCATGAAATCTATGTCATCAGGCCCGTAGCAGCATAATGAGTGGATTCAGGTATGATGATTCTAACTGAAATATGTCACACAGAAAAAGAAACATCATAAGATATCACTAATACACGGAATTTGAACTTGGCTACACATGAACTGAATTACAAAACAGAACAGGGTCTCAAGTTTAGAAAACCAACTTATGCTTCCTTAAGGGGGAAAGTGAGTTGGGGTGCTGCATAAAACCAGAGTTTGAAATTAGCACAGATACCATTCAATAAGCCAAATATGTAATAGACAAGACCTACCCCTTGCTCAACAAAATGGACTCAACAATGAGGTATCACCTCACACCTGATAGAATGGGCATCATGAGAAAATCTACAAACAAAAATGCTGGAAAGGGTGTGGAGAAAAGGAACCCCCTTCCACTATTGTTGGGAATATAAATTGATACAGTCACTACGGAGAACAATATGGAGTTTCTTAAGAAACTAACAATAGAATTACCATATGATACAGCAATCCCAGTACTGGACATATACCCAGACAAAACCATAAATCAAAACGAGACATTCACCGCAATGTTCATTGCATCACTATTTACAATATCGAGGTAATGGAAGCAACCTAAATGCCCACAGACAGACGAATGCATAAAGCTGTGGTACATATATAAAATGGAATATTACTAAGCCATGAAAAGGAATGAAATTGGGTCATTTGTAGAGACGTCGATGGATCTAGAGACTGTCATACAGAGTGAAGTAAGTCAGAAAGAGAAAAACAAATCTTGTATATTCATGCATATATGTGGAACCTAGAAAAACTGTACAGATTAACCATTTTGCAAGGCATAAATAGAGCAACAGATGTAGACAACAAATGTATGGACCACAAGGGGGGAAAGCTGTTGGGGGGGTGGTGGTGGGAGGAGTTGAGAGACTGGGATTGGCATGTATACATTTATATGTATAAAATAGATAACCAATAAGAACCTGCTGTATAAAAATATAAAATAAAATTCAAAATTAAAAAGAAATAAAATTTAAAAAATAAAACAGAAAAAACAATTATTCCCTTCACATACATGTATTTATATGAATAAATTATTTCCATGCTTATATCTGTAAATACAAAAAAGAGGAATAAAATCTACCTTGAACCAAAAACGAAAAAGAGAAAAAAAACACAGAACCCACCAGTTCCACAGAGGAAAACCGTATCAGGGCACTTGCTCCAGTTGTAAACAATTCTGAAGTTGGCCAGTGGTGGGGAATCGTCTCCCATTCAGCCAGCAGCCCCCACGCAACAAGCGTCCTCATTGCAAAGCTGGGGCACCGTGCCGAGGCATCTGTGAGTAAACGTGAGCTGAGCCCCAGGCCAGTTGCTGCTGAACTATTCCCACCCGTCCCAGGTAAAACACCTGAATATATACAAGGACTTGAAAGCCTAGAGGAAGGGCCATAGAGCCACACGAGTGACAGCATGCCGGCCGACTTGGTGCCTGCAGGCCAGCCAGGATGGTCCTGGCCCTGGGTGCTCTTCTGGAAGATTTCCATTTCCCTGACTGAGATACCCGTCCTGTCCCTGCCCCCACTGCTTTTTTCCTTCCTCACCTCTGCCCAGGGAGAAATTCCAGCAGCAGGTATGGGTGACACATCCTCTTCTTTAGCAGGTGGCAGCCTGGCAACTGCTGCAGAAAGTCCAGCAGAGCCCCACTCACACTGGGCCACCCACAAAGCCGTGGCCTCTCACTCCCTCCCACCAGCCCAGCCCCGAGACTGCTGACAGGGCAGAGAAAATGGCGTCAGGCACGGCTGCAGGGGCTCTTGCTGCCTGGAGTGGTATTTATATTGATCTCAACCCAGGCACACCTGGGGAGGGCTGGCCCGCACGGTAAGGCTGCCCAGGTCAGCCAATCATCACCCCTCAGGGGCTCACAGTTGCAGAAAATGGAACTTGCTGAACCGGCCAGGTCCAAGGAACAGGTGTGGGCTCCTGAGAGTCAGGATAGACAAGGGGCTGCAGCTTTGGCTTGTTTTCTAATCATTTTATCTGGCCCATGAGTGGGAGACAACTTCAAGAAAACCCTCTCCTTATGAGAGGAACCCAGGAGTCAGGGAGAGGAGGGGTGGGTGGTGGTTGGAGACAGAGGCCTGGTGCCCCGGGTGCAGTGGAAGTCTCTGGAAGACCAGGTGGAGGGAGGCCGCACAGAGTGATGCCCAGGGTCACAGACCTGTCGCAGCTGCTGTTTGTTAGTTCAAGTCCTGCTCTGAGGTGCTCTGTGCCAGCTCTGAGCGACAGGTGAGCTGGGGGTGCTCTGCAATGAGGGCTATGTGCACGGTTCCTGTGTGCCCAGCCCTGCCATGGTACCTGCAAGGGTAGCTCTGTATCCTGGGAAGGGCCTGACCACGAGAGCCCCGTGGGCTGGGGTGGGGGTGGGGTACCTGCCCAGGTGAGCTCCATATTCTGGGATTGGTCTGACCACGAGAGCCCCATGGGCTGCTGGGGACCTGGTAAAGGATGTCAGGACAGTCAGTGAAGCCACCGAGGATATACCTCCAGTTGCTCCTAATTCCTACACCCTGCTGGTCATTCTACCAACCACCAGGACATGGTATTCTGTATTAGTCTTCAATGATGCCTTCTTTTGTATTCCATTAGTCCCAGAGTCACAAGAAATTTTGGCTTGTGAGTGGCAGGACTCAACATACAACTAAAACAATACTTCCGGGCCGTCTTGCCCCAAGGGTGCAAAAATTCCCACACCATCTTTGGGGAAAGCTTAGCTAAAGACCTAAAAGTTCTACCTCTGGAAAAGGAAACCCTCCTTCAGTACGCAGACGACATTCTGATCGCCAGCCCTACTAAGGAGGCCTCTGAACTACCAAGCCAATAAAGGATAGAAGTTGTCCAAGAAAAAGCTCAAATATCACAGACTGCGGTGACCTGCCTGGGCTTCATTCTCACAGAAGGTCGGAGAAGCCCATCCCAGGAAAGGGAAGAAACCATTTGCAGCCTTACCCCTTTCTAAAACTAGAAGACAGCTTAGGGGTTCCTGGGGAGGCCAGGGTTTGCTGCTTCTGGATCCCTAACTACAGTCTACTAGCTGGGCCTCTATATGAAACACTGAAAGGAAAAGATGATGATCCTTTTGAATAGAATCCAGAAGTGGCCTTTCAAGAATGGAAAGAGCAGTCAATTCAGACCCTTGCCCTGGAACTCCCTAATTTAGCTAAACCCTTTGACCTTTACATTCCCGGTGAAAGGTGAATCGCCATTGGAGAATTAGTGCAAAAACTGGGACCACTTGAAATGGAACAATGCAAGAATGCCATCCAGGTAGGATAAACTACGGTCACCAAGGGGCTTGGCCCACTGCCGCATCTGGCCAAGATACTGGCGGTATCTAAAAACCTGGAAATCAGCAGCCCAAAAGGCCACCTCCTTCCTAAGGGAAAAGGACCCCACGTGGTGATCCTAACCACCAACGATGCCCTGAAGTTGCAGGGTTCGCTCCGTGGGCACACCGACCTCGAGTGAGGAGGCCCTCCAACTCCAACATCCAGAGAGATAACCGGGGGCAACAGGGCACCATGACGACTCGTGTGAACATCACTTGACCTGGAGTTTCTCTCATAAAACAATAAGAGTGTGTCCCAAAAGAGTAGACTACTGCTTGCAGGACTTACTACACCCAGAGGGGAGCTAATAATCTTGGCTGGGGAACCGTATATCACACTGTCACCATAGAAAAGCCTACAGACACCGTGATGATGGTGGCCAATAAGACCGGCTGGACTCCTGTTTACTTCAAAAGGCTGTTGACTCAGTGGTCATCATGGTCCTTGATCACCACTGACCCTGGACTGTCTGGGAGTTGAGCGGGCAGGGCTCTGACACCTGGTGCTGTTTGTACGTTAATTCAGGGGCCTAATTGAAGAAAGCGCAGACTACTGGTCAGAGCATCTAGGCTGGCAGAAACGGTCAGCCTAAGGTGGCCGAACAAATGTGGGGCGGGGTGAAACCGGCCCCCACAGCGTCTCTGCACATCTCTTTCCTGGACCCTTAAAGGTCATTAGAATCTATAACACTTCCAATGCTGGTGCTCAGGTGGACGAGCAGGGAGGCAGGGGGCCTGGGGACAATCAACGTCACCTGGAGGCTGCTGGGGAGAAGCTCTGACCCTCGCCCCCGGGTATTAGGGCTCCCAACTCAGCACTCAGCAGTTACAGAAGAAGTGTCTGCACCCTCAGCACTCCAAGAATGAGGAACGGGACAAAAGGCAGAGGAGGGGTTTGTCCCCAGCAAAGCCCATTAAAAATCCCTGGGAGATAAAAATAGAATCTGGGCAATAAAGTCAAGTCTAACCTTTTTTATCCTTTGTGCTTTGTCTAATTTCACGTGCTCCTAGGGTCCCGCATGCAGAGGTTCCACACCCGGCACTTCAGACCAGATTTCCTAGTGCAGAATGGCTGGGTCGACACCTCAGCTCCTGGGGCCCAGTGCAGACTCCGCGATATAGAGCCTGAGCTGCAGCCAACCTGGCCCTCGAGAGCTCCGCCCCCTCCCTCCCACTGACTCTGACAGGATCTCTACACAGCAGCCCAGCCCACAGCCCACGGGGTAGTGCATGCTCTCACCTCTCCATTCTCTGATCAAAATATAAAGTTTCCTTTGCTTGTGAACCAAACTCAGTCTCGATCTGTTGGCCCCAATGACACTGGGCAGGGGGACACTTGTTGGGGTCCACTCTGGAGGATCAGTAACAGAAATTGAGACTATTGTAACCTCAATGAACAGATGTGTGAGCCAAACTGTAGTTAACATAGAACAGTGTATAAGGCTCGGGTAAAATAAGATGTTTCTAACACTTCCATTTGATATTTCCATCACTTTATTATAAGCAAGTTCAGTGAAAAGGTTTGTCTTATTTGTCAGGTCAATATTAGAGAAACGAAGTGATTTCTTTCCAAGGATGTACATCTAATAATCTTGGTTAAAGCTTCAATCTTGTTTTAAATGCTTTTCCATTGAAAATGATACCTCTCTTTCAGCTCCCCCATTTCTGAGAAGTATAAAATCTTATAATTTATTATTACCAAAGGGGAAAGGTGGGAGGAGGGATAAATTAACAGTTTGGGATTAACACATACACACTGCTATGTATAAAATAGATCATCAACAAGGAACTACTGTATAGCACAGGGAACTACACTCAACATTTTGCAATAACCTATAAGGGGAAATAATCTGAAAAAGAATAGATATTTTTATTGACATCATCTATCAATGACAGTTAAAGTGTAACCTAAGGGAAGCTGGTGGTGAGTGCTTCTGACCCTGAAGACTTCAATCATCTAAAGTTTGGACTCTGCCTACTTCCCAAGGCCCTTAATGAACATATGTGTAGCCGTAGCTTAAAAAATTCCCCAGTTTGGGTTTCGGGGAGACACTGATTTTGAAAAAGCCCTGGTGTTCTCCTTACATGAATGGGACTCTTCCTACTGCTAAAACATGTCTGTCACACCCAGAGGATGGTATACCGTCTGATCGGGAAGAGTTTGGAAAAGGCATCTCATCTCCTCATCTCCTGGTGCTCGGGTTCACCCCTCCAGCGTCTTTACTAACAGTCTCCCCACTTGGAGATGTCAGCACTGTCAACATCCTGTTGCGTACAGTTTGGAATTTGTCCAGAGGATGAAGCGGAAGGATGAGGAACAATGAGAGACAAGTCCTAGGTGTTCAGACAGGCACATGTCACTCTAATTTCCAATCAGGAAGACGAATTGACCAAAGGCTAGGGTTGCCCATGGAAACAGTATAGGGCTTGAGGAAATCCCGCTGCTTTGTGGCCAGTTCCCATAAACACAAGTTGAACAATGGAACTCAGGGGCAGTAAAATTCACGAAACTGCAGAGTTGAAAATATCCATCACTGAAAAATGTCTTGAGGAAAGTCAGAGAAAAGGACTTGTAAGCAAGGGAGAATGGCAGGAAAGGGATTTGAGGAGGTAGAAAGGACTCGCCATTAAGCACAAGAAAAGGAGCTGAACATTGCCAACATTGCAGTTGGCCAAAAAGGGTGTATGCGTTTTTTTCTGTATATATTCAAGAAAAGGGCATACACTTTTTTAGCCAACCAAACAGGTGGGCACTGGAAGTCAATACTACAAAAGATATCACTTCGCATCAGTCAGAAGAGCCATCCTCATAAAGCGTAAACAACAGAAATGCAGGACAGGGCAAGGAGAAGAGGGAGCCCTGTGAGACTTATAGTGGAAATGTATATTGCCAACGGCCATTCTGGAGAAGTGTATTGTGTTTACTAAAGCATCTAAAAAATGAGCTACAGAGCATAGGGCACTTGCACTCATGGGCGTATATCTTGAGAAAAACAAAAATCGAGAGGACACAGGCACCCCAATGTTTACCCCCTCTCTGTTTAAAAGATCCTCAACTAGGATATAACTTAAATGTCTCTGGAGGGAAAAAATGGGTAGAGATGTGGTACTTAGGTAGAGTGGAATATTATTCAGCCTGGAAATCAATGAAATATGGCCAGTTGTAACAACTCCGGAGGAGTTACGTATGATCTTTCTAAGTGACAGAATTCAAAAAGAAAAAGACACATATCATAAGATATCACTTAAAGGTGGAATCCAAAATGGCTACACATGAAATAAATTACAAAACAAAAACATAGTCAAATATGTAGAAAACACGCATAAGGCTGCTAAACGGGAAAGGTGGGGAGGGGTGAGGCATCACCCAGGAGGTTGAAATTAGCAAAGATACCATTCCAAATACCAAACTGATAATCAACAAGGCCTACACGGTAGCTAAAAGAACTGCACTCAGCACACTCAAGTCACCGGAAAAGAATATATACGACTGGTAAGAATCTGAAAAAGAATTTACTGATGTCTCTCTGTACGTGAATCAAGTGGATGTACAGCAGCAAGAAACAGAGCTTTGAAAATCAACTGTAACCAATATAGTAATAAATTGAAAAAAATAAACGACAGAGAGACAGAGAAAACCTCTTACAACTTTTCCTCAGGGCCGGTGATGCAACATGGATTGAACACATCTAGACCCACAGCAGGATGAGACATAAGGCTGGAAACTGTTTGCGCTAAGAGAAATGTGAGGTTGGGTGAGGAAATGCACACCCTTTAAAGTAATACTACCTGGTACCCATTCAATGGGTCCCAAATATGCAGGTTCAAGGGATCGTCCTACAGCTAAAACATGCATGGAAAACCCAGAGGACTGTACACCATGTGATCGGGAGATGTGTCTAAAATGCAGCTCATTTATCCTCTCCTGGTGCTCCTGTTCACCATTCCAGCCACGTTACTTAGAATCTCCCCACTTGGAGAATCAGCACATTTCAACTTCTGTTTCACACATTTTGCAAATTGTGAGGAGGATGAACGGGGAACCAATGAGAGAATAGTTGTAGGGGTTTGGACGGGCACATATCACTCTAATTTCCCATTAAGAATAAGAATTGAAAAAAGGCTCAGCCCGCCTCGCCCGAGCCAAAATAGGGCCTGAAGCAATCCTGCGGGTTTGAGGCCAGCTCACAAAAGAGCAACTTAAAAAATGGAGCTCAGGGTCACTGCAATTCACAAACCTGCAGAGTTATAAATGAAAACTAACGTCCAAAAATATGTTGAGGTAAGGCAAAGAAGAGGATCTGAATGCAAGACAGAATTGCACGAAACAGATTTCAAGAGATAGATTGGACTCGTCTTTAAAGCACATGAAAAGCGGCAGAATTTCGACAATGATGCAGTTGGCCCAAAAGGGCGTATGCGTTTTTTCCTGATTATATCCAGGAAAAAACGCATACGCACTTTATGGGCAACGAAGCAAGCAAGCAATGCAAATGTGCACAACAAAGAAGTCTCATTTCCCACTGGTCAAAAGGGCCATCCTAAAAAATTGTAAAAACCAGAAATGCAGGACAGGCCATGGAGAACAGGGAGCCTTTATACGCTGATGGGCAGTGTGTGAACTGCCGAGAGCCACTCTGGAGAAGTGTATGGTGGTTCCTAAATCATCTAAAAAACAGAGCTACAGAGCATAGGACACTTCCAATCATGGGAGTATATCTAGGGAAATCTAAAAATTAACAAGACACAAGCACACCACAGTTTAGGGCTACTCTGTTTACAAGAACCTCAACTTCAGTATACCTTAAATATCCCAGGAAAGAGAACAATGGATAAAGAAGATGTGGTACTTATGTACAATGGAATATCTCTTCACCATGAAATCAATGTAATAAGGCTAGTAGAAGGATAAAGAGTGGATTTAGGTCCGATAATACTACTTGAAATAAGTCAAACAGAAAAAGAAACATATCATAAGATATCACTTATAGAGGGAGGGTAAATATGGCTGCACAAGAAATGAATTACAGAACAGAACAGTGTCTCACATTTAGAAAACACACTTATTTCAGCTTAAGGGGAAAGGAGAGGTGGGGTGATGCATAAAACCAGAGTTTGAAATTAGCACAGATACCGTTCAATAAACCAAATAGATATTAGACAAGATCTACACCTTGCTCAATGAACTGGCCTCAACACACCCTATACACCGCAGAGAAATATATCTGAGTAATAAGAATCTTAAAACCCATGTATTGATATATCTCCATAAGGGAATCAAGTGTGTGCAGAGTGGCACAAACACAGCAGTGAAAATGAGCTAAACCCCATTATAGAAATAAATTTAAAAAACAAAATGCAGAAACAATGAAAGAGAGAAAAATTCTTACAAAATTCGCTCAGGGGCTGTGATGCAACCTGGATTGACCACATATAAACCCACAGCTGGATAAGACATAAGGCTGGACACTTGGGGCTGAGAGGATTGATGAGCTTTGGTGAGCAACTGCCAAAAGTTTAGTGCAATACTTCATGCTACTCATTCCAAGGGTCCCAACACTCCAGGTTGAAGGGAATCTTCCTACAGCTAAACCATGCTTGGGAAACCCAGCGACTGGTATACCATATGATCGGGAAAGGTTTCTAAAACGCACCTCATTTTTCCTCTCCTGGGGCTCCAGATCGACATTCCAGCCGCTTTACCAAAAATATCCCCACATGGAGAGTCAATGCCTTTAAGTTCTGGTATCGCACAGTCTGCAGTTAGTGCGGAGGATGAATGGGAATAGGGGGAACCAGTGAGAAACTAGCTGTAGCGGTTTCAAGGGGCACATGTCACTCTAAATTCACATCAGTAAGAAGAATAAACCAAAGGCACAGCAAGGTGCCCCAGAAGAAGAATAGGGCCTGAAGGAATCCTGTGGTTATGAGGCAAGATCACAAAAATAAGAGCTGAAAAATGGAGCTAAGGGTCACTGCAATTCAAAAACCTGCAGAGTTATAAAGGCCAACTATTTTCAAAAAATATATTGAGGTAAGGCTATGAAGAGGCATTGAAAGCAAGGCAGAATTGCAGGAAAACGATTTCAGGAGGTAGACTGGAATTGCATTTAAAGCATAGGAAAATAGGCAGAACGTCCACAATGATGCACTTGGCCAAAAAGGGCGTATGCCTTTTTTCCTGAATTTATTCAGGAAAAAAGGCATATGCCCTTTTTGGCCAACCAAGCAAGCTTTCAAAGGAAATCTGCACTACAATGAAGTCTCACTTCCCCCCGGTCAAAAGGGCCATCTGAAAAAAGTGTAAAATCCAGAAAGGCAGGACAGGCCATGGAGAACTGGGAGCCTTGTTATGCTGATGGGCGGGATGTGTATGGTGTTTCCTGAAACATCTAAAAAACAAAGCAACAGAGCCTAGGGCACTTCCACTTATGGTCCTATAGCTTAGGGAAATTAAAATCAAAAAGACACAGCCACCCCAAAGTTTGGGACGCCTCTGTTTACAAGAACCTCATTTACAGTACAAGTTCAACATCGCAGAAAGTGAAAAATGGATAAAGAAGTTGTGGTATTTACTTACAAAGCAATATCACTCAGCAATGAAATCTATGTCATCAGGCCCTTAGCAGCACAATGAGTGGATTCAGGTATGATGATTCTAACTGAAATAAGTCACACAGAAAAAGAAACATCATAAGATATCAGTAATACACGGAATGTAAACTTGGCTACACAGGAACTGAATTACAGAACAGAACAGGGTCTCAAATTTAGAAAACCAACTTATGCTTGCTTAAGGGGAAAGGTGAGTTGGGGTGCTGCATAAAACCAGAGATTGAAATGAGCACAGATAAAGATCCTTAAGCCAAATATGGAATAGACAAGAGCTACTCCTTGCTCAACGAAATGGACTCAACACCGCATATTAAATGCCTAAGAATGTACCTGACTAGTAAGTATCTTAAAACCTATGGATTGCTATGTCTCTGAAAGAGAATCAAGCATGTGTACAGGGGCATAAACACAGCAGTGATAGGATTGGAGAGGTTCGGTGAGCAAATGAAGACCCTTTGAAGTCATATTGCATGGTACCCATTCCACGGGTTTCAACTACCCAGGTTTAAGGTATTCTTCCTTCAGCTAAAACATGCATGTGGAACCTAGAGTATGATCAACCATGTGATCGGGAAACGTGTTCAAATATGTCTCAGTTCTCGTACCCTGGTACTCGGGTGCAACATTCCAGACGCTTTACTAACACCCTCCCGACTTGGAGAGTCAGTCCCTTTAACCTCCTGTTTGGCCCAGTTTGCAATTTCTGCGGAAGATGAACAGGAATAGCGAGAACCAATGAGAGACTAGCTGGAGGTGTCTGGACGGGCAAATTTAACTCTCATTTCCCACCAGGAAGAGGAATTAACCAAAGGCTCAGCGTGCCGTGCCGGAACCAGATTAGGGCCTGAAGCCATCCTGCGGTGTTGCGGCCAGCTCAAAAGAAAGCGAGTTGAAGAAAGGAGCTCAGGGGCACTGTAATTCACAAACCTGCAGAGTTATAAATGACAGCTATCGTCCAAAAATATACTGAAGTAAGGCTGCCAAGAGGACTTGAAAGCGGGGCAGAATTGCAGGAAACCGATTTCAGGAGGTAGACTGGAATTGCATTGAAAGCATAGGAAAAGAGGCAGAACGTCCACAATGATGCACTTGGCCAAAAAGGGCGTATGCGTTTTTTCCTGAATATATTCAGGAAAAAACGCATACGCCCTTTTTGGCCAACCAAGCAAGCTTGCAAAGGAAATCTGCACTACAATGAAGTCTCACTTCCCCCCGGTCAAAAGGGCCATCTGAAAAAAGTGTAAAATCCAGAAAGGCAGGACAGGCCATGGAGAACTGGGAGCCTTGTTATGCTGATGGGCGGGATGTAAATTGCCAACAGACACTCGGGAGAAGTGTATGGTGTTTCCTGAAACATCTAAAAAACAAAGCAACAGAGCCTAGGGCACTTCCACTTATGGTCCTATAGCTTAGGGAAATTAAAATCAAAAAGACACAGCCACCCCAAACATTGGGACGCCTCTGTTTACAAGAACCTCGTTTACAGTACAAGTTCAACATCGCAGAAAGTGAAAAATGGATAAAGAAGTTGTGGTATTTACTTACAAAGCAATATCACTCAGCAATGAAATCTATGTCATCAGGCCCTTAGCAGCACAATGAGTGGATTCAGGTATGATGATTCTAACTGAAATAAGTCACACAGAAAAAGAAACATCATAAGATATCAGTAATACATGGAATGTAAACTTGGCTACACAGGAACTGGATTACAGAACAGAACAGGGTCTCAAATTTAGAAAACCAACTTATGCTTGCTTAAGGGTAAAGGTGAGTTGGGGTGCTGCATAAAACCATAGATTGAAATGAGCACAGATAAAGTTCCTTAAGCCAAATATGGAATAGACAAGAGCTACTCCTTGCTCAACGAAATGGGCTCAACACCGCATATTAAACGCCTAAGAATGTACCTGACTAGTAAGTATCTTAAAACCTATGGATTGCTATGTCTCTGAAAGAGAATCAAGCATGTGTACAGGGGCATAAACGCAGCAGTGATAGGATTGGAGAGGTTCGGTGAGCAAATGAAGACCCTCTGAAGTCATATTGCATGGTACCCATTCCACGGGTTTCAACTACCCAGGTTTAAGGTATTCTTCCTTCAGCTAAAACATGCATGTGGAACCTAGAGTATGATCAACCATGTGATCGGGAGACGTGTTCAAATATGTCTCAGTTTTCGTACCCTGGTACTCGGGTGCAACATTCCAGACGCTTTACTAACACCCTCCCGACTTGGAGAGTCAGTCCCTTTAACCTCCTGTTTGGCCCAGTTTGCAATTTCTGCGGAAGATGAACAGGAATAGCGAGAACCAATGAGAGACTAGCTGGAGGTGTCTGGACGGGCAAATTTAACTCTCATTTCCCACCAGGAAGAGGAATTAACCAAAGGCTCAGCGTGCCGTGCCGGAACCAGATTAGGGCCTGAAGCCATCCTGCGGTGTTGCGGCCAGGTCACAAGAAAGCGAGTTGAAGAAAGGAGCTCAGGGGCACTGTAATTCACAAACCTGCAGACTTATAAATGACAGCTATCGTCCAAAAATATACTGAAGTAAGGCTGCCAAGAGGACTTGAAAGTGGGGCAGAATTGCAGGAAACCGATTTCAGGAGGTAGACTGGAATTGCATTGAAAGCATAGGAAAAGAGGCAGAACGTCCACCATGATGCACTTGGCCAAAAAGGGCGTATGCGTTTTTTCCTGAATATATTCAGGAAAAAACGCATACGCCCTTTTTGGCCAACCAAGCAAGCTTGCAAAGGAAATCTGCACTACAATGAAGTCTCACTTCCCCCCGGTCAAAAGGGCCATCTGAAAAAAGTGTAAAATCCAGAAAGGCAGGACAGGCCATGGAGAACTGGGAGCCTTGTTATGCTGATGGGCGGGATGTAAATTGCCAACAGACACTCGGAAGAAGTGTATGGTGTTTCCTGAAACATCTAAAAAACAAAGCAACAGAGCCTAGGGCACTTCCACTTATGGTCCTATAGCTTAGGGAAATTAAAATCAAAAAGACACAGCCACCCCAAACATTGGGACGCCTCTGTTTACAAGAACCTCGTTTACAGTACAAGTTCAACATCGCAGAAAGTGAAAAATGGATAAAGAAGTTGTGGTATTTACTTACAAAGCAATATCACTCAGCAATGAAATCTATGTCATCAGGCCCTTAGCAGCACAATGAGTGGATTCAGGTATGATGATTCTAACTGAAATAAGTCACACAGAAAAAGAAACATCATAAGATATCAGTAATACACGGAATGTAAACTTGGCTACACAGGAACTGAATTACAGAACAGAACAGGGTCTCAAATTTAGAAAACCAACTTATGCTTGCTTAAGGGGAAAGGTGAGTTGGGGTGCTGCATAAAACCAGAGATTGAAATGAGCACAGATAAAGTTCCTTAAGCCAAATATGGAATAGACAAGATCTACTCCTTGCTCAACGAAATGGACTCAACACCACATATTAAACGCCTAAGAATGTACCTGACTAGTAAGTATCTTAAAACCTATGGATTGCTATGTCTCCAAAAGAGAATCAAGCATGTGTACAGGGGCATAAACGCAGCAGTGATAGGATTGGAGAGGTTCGGTGAGCAAATGAAGACCCTTTGAAGTCATATTGCATGGTACCCATTCCACGGGTTTCAACTACCCAGGTTTAAGGTATTCTTCCTTCAGCTAAAACATGCATGTGGAACCTAGAGTATGATCAACCATGTGATCGGGAGACGTGTTCAAATATGTCTCAGTTTTCGTACCCTGGTACTCGGGTGCAACATTCCAGACGCTTTACTAACACCCTCCCGACTTGGAGAGTCAGTCCCTTTAACCTCCTGTTTGGCCCAGTTTGCAATTTCTGCGGAAGATGAACAGGAATAGCGAGAACCAATGAGAGACTAGCTGGAGGTGTGTGGACGGGCAAATTTAACTCTCATTTCCCACCAGGAAGAGGAATTAACCAAAGGCTCAGCGTGCCGTGCCGGAACCAGATTAGGGCCTGAAGCCATCCTGCGGTGTTGCGGCCAGCTCAAAAGAAAGCGAGTTGAAGAAAGGAGCTCAGGGGCACTGTAATTCACAAACCTGCAGAGTTATAAATGACATCTATCGTCCAAAAATATACTGAAGTAAGGCTGCCAAGAGGACTTGAAAGCGGGGCAGAATTGCAGGAAACCGATTTCAGGAGGTAGACTGGAATTGCATTGAAAGCATAGGAAAAGAGGCAGAACGTCCACCATGATGCACTTGGCCAAAAAGGGCGTATGCGTTGTTTCCTGAATATATTCAGGAAAAAACGCATACGCCCTTTTTGGCCAACCAAGCAAGCTTGCAAAGGAAATCTGCACTACAATGAAGTCTCACTTCCCCCCGGTCAAAAGGGCCATCTGAAAAAAGTGTAAAATCCAGAAAGGCAGGACAGGCCATGGAGAACTGGGAGCCTTGTTATGCTGATGGGCGGGATGTAAATTGCCAACAGACACTCGGGAGAAGTGTATGGTGTTTCCTGAAACATCTAAAAAACAAAGCAACAGAGCCTAGGGCACTTCCACTTATGGTCCTATAGCTTAGGGAAATTAAAATCAAAAAGACACAGCCACCCCAAAGTTTGGGACGCCTCTGTTTACAAGAACCTCGTTTACAGTACAAGTTCAACATCGCAGAAAGTGAAAAATGGATAAAGAAGTTGTGGTATTTACTTACAAAGCAATATCACTCAGCAATGAAATCTATGTCATCAGGCCCTTAGCAGCACAATGAGTGGATTCAGGTATGATGATTCTAACTGAAATAAGTCACACAGAAAAAGAAACATCATAAGATATCAGTAATACACGGAATGTAAACTTGACTACACAGGAACTGAATTACAGAACAGAACAGGGTCTCAAATTTAGAAAACCAACTTATGCTTGCTTAAGGGGAAAGGTGAGTTGGGGTGCTGCATAAAACCAGAGATTGAAATGAGCACAGATAAAGTTCCTTAAGCCAAATATGGAATAGACAAGAGCTACTCCTTGCTCAACGAAATGGACTCAACACCACATATTAAACGCCTAAGAATGTACCTGACTAGTAAGTATCTTAAAACCTATGGATTGCTATGTCTCCGAAAGAGAATCAAGCATGTGTACAGGGGCATAAACGCAGCAGTGATAGGATTGGAGAGGTTCGGTGAGCAAATGAAGACCCTTTGAAGTCATATTGCATGGTACCCATTCCACGGGTTTCAACTACCCAGGTTTAAGGTATTCTTCCTTCAGCTAAAACATGCATGTGGAACCTAGAGTATGATCAACCATGTGATCGGGAGACGTGTTCAAATATGTCTCAGTTTTCGTACCCTGGTACTCGGGTGCAACATTCCAGACGCTTTACTAACACCCTCCCGACTTGGAGAGTCAGTCCCTTTAACCTCCTGTTTGGCCCAGTTTGCAATTTCTGCGGAAGATGAACAGGAATAGCGAGAACCAATGAGAGACTAGCTGGAGGTGTGTGGACGGGCAAATTTAACTCTCATTTCCCACCAGGAAGAGGAATTAACCAAAGGCTCAGCGTGCCGTGCCGGAACCAGATTAGGGCCTGAAGCCATCCTGCGGTGTTGCGGCCAGCTCAAAAGAAAGCGAGTTGAAGAAAGGAGCTCAGGGGCACTGTAATTCACAAACCTGCAGAGTTATAAATGACAGCTATCGTCCAAAAATATACTGAAGTAAGGCTGCCAAGAGGACTTGAAAGCGGGGCAGAATTGCAGGAAACCGATTTCAGGAGGTAGACTGGAATTGCATTGAAAGCATAGGAAAAGAGGCAGAACGTCCACCATGATGCACTTGGCCAAAAAGGGCGTATGCGTTGTTTCCTGAATATATTCAGGAAAAAACGCATACGCCCTTTTTGGCCAACCAAGCAAGCTTGCAAAGGAAATCTGCACTACAATGAAGTCTCACTTCCCCCCGGTCAAAAGGGCCATCTGAAAAAAGTGTAAAATCCAGAAAGGCAGGACAGGCCATGGAGAACTGGGAGCCTTGTTATGCTGATGGGCGGGATGTAAATTGCCAACAGACACTCGGGAGAAGTGTATGGTGTTTCCTGAAACATCTAAAAAACAAAGCAACAGAGCCTAGGGCACTTCCACTTATGGTCCTATAGCTTAGGGAAATTAAAATCAAAAAGACACAGCCACCCCAAAGTTTGGGACGCCTCTGTTTACAAGAACCTCGTTTACAGTACAAGTTCAACATCGCAGAAAGTGAAAAATGGATAAAGAAGTTGTGGTATTTACTTACAAAGCAATATCACTCAGCAATGAAATCTATGTCATCAGGCCCTTAGCAGCACAATGAGTGGATTCAGGTATGATGATTCTAACTGAAATAAGTCACACAGAAAAAGAAACATCATAAGATATCAGTAATACACGGAATGTAAACTTGACTACACAGGAACTGAATTACAGAACAGAACAGGGTCTCAAATTTAGAAAACCAACTTATGCTTGCTTAAGTGGAAAGGTGAGTTGGGGTGCTGCATAAAACCAGAGATTGAAATGAGCACAGATAAAGTTCCTTAAGCCAAATATGGAATAGACAAGAGCTACTCCTTGCTCAACGAAATGGACTCAACACCGCATATTAAATGCCTAAGAATGTACCTGACTAGTAAGTATCTTAAAACCTATGGATTGCTATGTCTCCGAAAGAGAATCAAGCATGTGTACAGGGGCATAAACGCAGCAGTGATAGGATTGGAGAGGTTCGGTGAGCAAATGAAGACCCTTTGAAGTCATATTGCATGGTACCCATTCCACGGGTTTCAACTACCCAGGTTTAAGGTATTCTTCCTTCAGCTAAAACATGCATGTGGAACCTAGAGTATGATCAACCATGTGATCGGGAGACGTGTTCAAATATGTCTCAGTTTTCGTACCCTGGTACTCGGGTGCAACATTCCAGACGCTTTACTAACACCCTCCCGACTTGGAGAGTCAGTCCCTTTAACCTCCTGTTTGGCCCAGTTTGCAATTTCTGCGGAAGATGAACAGGAATAGCGAGAACCAATGAGAGACTAGCTGGAGGTGTCTGGACGGGCAAATTTAACTCTCATTTCCCACCAGGAAGAGGAATTAACCAAAGGCTCAGCGTGCCGTGCCGGAACCAGATTAGGGCCTGAAGCCATCCTGCGGTGTTGCGGCCAGGTCACAAGAAAGCGAGTTGAAGAAAGGAGCTCAGGGGCACTGTAATTCACAAACCTGCAGAGTTATAAATGACAGCTATCGTCCAAAAATATACTGAAGTAAGGCTGCCAAGAGGACTTGAAAGCGGGGCAGAATTGCAGGAAACCGATTTCAGGAGGTAGACTGGAATTGCATTGAAAGCATAGGAAAAGAGGCAGAACGTCCACCATGATGCACTTGGCCAAAAAGGGCGTATGCGTTTTTTCCTGAATATATTCAGGAAAAAACGCATACGCCCTTTTTGGCCAACCAAGCAAGCTTGCAAAGGAAATCTGCACTACAATGAAGTCTCACTTCCCCCCGGTCAAAAGGGCCATCTGAAAAAAGTGTAAAATCCAGAAAGGCAGGACAGGCCATGGAGAACTGGGAGCCTTGTTATGCTGATGGGCGGGATGTAAATTGCCAACAGACACTCGGAAGAAGTGTATGGTGTTTCCTGAAACATCTAAAAAACAAAGCAACAGAGCCTAGGGCACTTCCACTTATGGTCCTATAGCTTAGGGAAATTAAAATCAAAAAGACACAGCCACCCCAAAGTTTGGGACGCCTCTGTTTACAAGAACCTCGTTTACAGTACAAGTTCAACATCGCAGAAAGTGAAAAATGGATAAAGAAGTTGTGGTATTTACTTACAAAGCAATATCACTCAGCAATGAAATCTATGTCATCAGGCCCTTAGCAGCACAATGAGTGGATTCAGGTATGATGATTCTAACTGAAATAAGTCACACAGAAAAAGAAACATCACAAGATATCAGTAATACATGGAATGTAAACTTGGCTACACATATTGCATGGTACCCATTCCACGGGTTTCAACTACCCAGGTTTAAGGTATTCTTCCTTCAGCTAAAACATGCATGTGGAACCTAGAGTATGATCAACCATGTGATCGGGAGACGTGTTCAAATATGTCTCAGTTTTCGTACCCTGGTACTCGGGTGCAACATTCCAGACGCTTTACTAACACCCTCCCGACTTGGAGAGTCAGTCCCTTTAACCTCCTGTTTGGCCCAGTTTGCAATTTCTGCGGAAGATGAACAGGAATAGCGAGAACCAATGAGAGACTAGCTGGAGGTGTCTGGACGGGCAAATTTAACTCTCATTTCCCACCAGGAAGAGGAATTAACCAAAGGCTCAGCGTGCCGTGCCGGAACCAGATTAGGGCCTGAAGCCATCCTGCGGTGTTGCGGCCAGGTCACAAGAAAGCGAGTTGAAGAAAGGAGCTCAGGGGCACTGTAATTCACAAACCTGCAGACTTATAAATGACAGCTATCGTCCAAAAATATACTGAAGTAAGGCTGCCAAGAGGACTTGAAAGCGGGGCAGAATTGCAGGAAACCGATTTCAGGAGATAGACTGGAATTGCAGTGAAAGCATAGGAAAAGAGGCAGAACGTCCACAATGATGCACTTGGCCAAAAAGTGCGTATGCGTTTTATCCTGAATATATTCAGGAAAAAACGCATACGCCCTTTTTGGCCAACCAAGCAAGCTTGCAAAGGAAATCTGCACTACAATGAAGTCTCACTTCCCCCCGGTCAAAAGGGCCATCTGAAAAAAGTGTAAAATCCAGAAAGGCAGGACAGGCCATGGAGAACTGGGAGCCTTGTTATGCTGATGGGCGGGATGTAAATTGCCAACAGACACTCGGGAGAAGTGTATGGTGTTTCCTGAAACATCTAAAAAACAAAGCAACAGAGCCTAGGGCACTTCCACTTATGGTCCTATAGCTTAGGGAAATTAAAATCAAAAAGACACAGCCACCCCAAAGTTTGGGACGCCTCTGTTTACAAGAACCTCGTTTACAGTACAAGTTCAACATCGCAGAAAGTGAAAAATGGATAAAGAAGTTGTGGTATTTACTTACAAAGCAATATCACTCAGCAATGAAATCTATGTCATCAGGCCCTTAGCAGCACAATGAGTGGATTCAGGTATGATGATTCTAACTGAAATAAGTCACACAGAAAAAGAAACATCATAAGATATCAGTAATACACGGAATGTAAACTTGACTACACAGGAACTGAATTACAGAACAGAACAGGGTCTCAAATTTAGAAAACCAACTTATGCTTGCTTAAGGGGAAAGGTGAGTTGGGGTGCTGCATAAAACCAGAGATTGAAATGAGCACAGATAAAGTTCCTTAAGCCAAATATGGAATAGACAAGAGCTACTCCTTGCTCAACGAAATGGACTCAACACCACATATTAAACGCCTAAGAATGTACCTGACTAGTAAGTATCTTAAAACCTATGGATTGCTATGTCTCCGAAAGAGAATCAAGCATGTGTACAGGGGCATAAACGCAGCAGTGATAGGATTGGAGAGGTTCGGTGAGCAAATGAAGACCCTTTGAAGTCATATTGCATGGTACCCATTCCACGGGTTTCAACTACCCAGGTTTAAGGTATTCTTCCTTCAGCTAAAACATGCATGTGGAACCTAGAGTATGATCAACCATGTGATCGGGAGACGTGTTCAAATATGTCTCAGTTTTCGTACCCTGGTACTCGGGTGCAACATTCCAGACGCTTTACTAACACCCTCCCGACTTGGAGAGTCAGTCCCTTTAACCTCCTGTTTGGCCCAGTTTGCAATTTCTGCGGAAGATGAACAGGAATAGCGAGAACCAATGAGAGACTAGCTGGAGGTGTGTGGACGGGCAAATTTAACTCTCATTTCCCACCAGGAAGAGGAATTAACCAAAGGCTCAGCGTGCCGTGCCGGAACCAGATTAGGGCCTGAAGCCATCCTGCGGTGTTGCGGCCAGCTCAAAAGAAAGCGAGTTGAAGAAAGGAGCTCAGGGGCACTGTAATTCACAAACCTGCAGAGTTATAAATGACAGCTATCGTCCAAAAATATACTGAAGTAAGGCTGCCAAGAGGACTTGAAAGCGGGGCAGAATTGCAGGAAACCGATTTCAGGAGGTAGACTGGAATTGCATTGAAAGCATAGGAAAAGAGGCAGAACGTCCACCATGATGCACTTGGCCAAAAAGGGCGTATGCGTTGTTTCCTGAATATATTCAGGAAAAAACGCATACGCCCTTTTTGGCCAACCAAGCAAGCTTGCAAAGGAAATCTGCACTACAATGAAGTCTCACTTCCCCCCGGTCAAAAGGGCCATCTGAAAAAAGTGTAAAATCCAGAAAGGCAGGACAGGCCATGGAGAACTGGGAGCCTTGTTATGCTGATGGGCGGGATGTAAATTGCCAACAGACACTCGGGAGAAGTGTATGGTGTTTCCTGAAACATCTAAAAAACAAAGCAACAGAGCCTAGGGCACTTCCACTTATGGTCCTATAGCTTAGGGAAATTAAAATCAAAAAGACACAGCCACCCCAAAGTTTGGGACGCCTCTGTTTACAAGAACCTCGTTTACAGTACAAGTTCAACATCGCAGAAAGTGAAAAATGGATAAAGAAGTTGTGGTATTTACTTACAAAGCAATATCACTCAGCAATGAAATCTATGTCATCAGGCCCTTAGCAGCACAATGAGTGGATTCAGGTATGATGATTCTAACTGAAATAAGTCACACAGAAAAAGAAACATCATAAGATATCAGTAATACACGGAATGTAAACTTGACTACACAGGAACTGAATTACAGAACAGAACAGGGTCTCAAATTTAGAAAACCAACTTATGCTTGCTTAAGTGGAAAGGTGAGTTGGGGTGCTGCATAAAACCAGAGATTGAAATGAGCACAGATAAAGTTCCTTAAGCCAAATATGGAATAGACAAGAGCTACTCCTTGCTCAACGAAATGGACTCAACACCGCATATTAAATGCCTAAGAATGTACCTGACTAGTAAGTATCTTAAAACCTATGGATTGCTATGTCTCCGAAAGAGAATCAAGCATGTGTACAGGGGCATAAACGCAGCAGTGATAGGATTGGAGAGGTTCGGTGAGCAAATGAAGACCCTTTGAAGTCATATTGCATGGTACCCATTCCACGGGTTTCAACTACCCAGGTTTAAGGTATTCTTCCTTCAGCTAAAACATGCATGTGGAACCTAGAGTATGATCAACCATTTGATCGGGAGACGTGTTCAAATATGTCTCAGTTTTCGTACCCTGGTACTCGGGTGCAACATTCCAGACGCTTTACTAACACCCTCCCGACTTGGAGAGTCAGTCCCTTTAACCTCCTGTTTG
This sequence comes from Pseudorca crassidens, assembly GCF_039906515.1. NCBI lineage: Eukaryota > Metazoa > Chordata > Mammalia > Artiodactyla > Delphinidae > Pseudorca > Pseudorca crassidens. The sequence goes on along the minus strand of NW_027136090.1, from coordinate 240,594 downwards.
GCCCAGTTTGCAATTTCTGCGGAAGATGAACAGGAATAGCGAGAACCAATGAGAGACTAGCTGGAGGTGTGTGGACGGGCAAATTTAACTCTCATTTCCCACCAGGAAGAGGAATTAACCAAAGGCTCAGCGTGCCGTGCCGGAACCAGATTAGGGCCTGAAGCCATCCTGCGGTGTTGCGGCCAGCTCAAAAGAAAGCGAGTTGAAGAAAGGAGCTCAGGGGCACTGTAATTCACAAACCTGCAGAGTTATAAATGACAGCTATCGTCCAAAAATATACTGAAGTAAGGCTGCCAAGAGGACTTGAAAGCGGGGCAGAATTGCAGGAAACCGATTTCAGGAGGTAGACTGGAATTGCATTGAAAGCATAGGAAAAGAGGCAGAACGTCCACCATGATGCACTTGGCCAAAAAGGGCGTATGCGTTGTTTCCTGAATATATTCAGGAAACAACGCATACGCCCTTTTTGGCCAACCAAGCAAGCTTGCAAAGGAAATCTGCACTACAATGAAGTCTCACTTCCCCCCGGTCAAAAGGGCCATCTGAAAAAAGTGTAAAATCCAGAAAGGCAGGACAGGCCATGGAGAACTGGGAGCCTTGTTATGCTGATGGGCGGGATGTAAATTGCCAACAGACACTCGGGAGAAGTGTATGGTGTTTCCTGAAACATCTAAAAAACAAAGCAACAGAGCCTAGGGCACTTCCACTTATGGTCCTATAGCTTAGGGAAATTAAAATCAAAAAGACACAGCCACCCCAAAGTTTGGGACGCCTCTGTTTACAAGAACCTCGTTTACAGTACAAGTTCAACATCGCAGAAAGTGAAAAATGGATAAAGAAGTTGTGGTATTTACTTACAAAGCAATATCACTCAGCAATGAAATCTATGTCATCAGGCCCTTAGCAGCACAATGAGTGGATTCAGGTATGATGATTCTAACTGAAATAAGTCACACAGAAAAAGAAACATCATAAGATATCAGTAATACACGGAATGTAAACTTGACTACACAGGAACTGAATTACAGAACAGAACAGGGTCTCAAATTTAGAAAACCAACTTATGCTTGCTTAAGTGGAAAGGTGAGTTGGGGTGCTGCATAAAACCAGAGATTGAAATGAGCACAGATAAAGTTCCTTAAGCCAAATATGGAATAGACAAGAGCTACTCCTTGCTCAACGAAATGGACTCAACACCGCATATTAAATGCCTAAGAATGTACCTGACTAGTAAGTATCTTAAAACCTATGGATTGCTATGTCTCCGAAAGAGAATCAAGCATGTGTACAGGGGCATAAACGCAGCAGTGATAGGATTGGAGAGGTTCGGTGAGCAAATGAAGACCCTTTGAAGTCATATTGCATGGTACCCATTCCACGGGTTTCAACTACCCAGGTTTAAGGTATTCTTCCTTCAGCTAAAACATGCATGTGGAACCTAGAGTATGATCAACCATTTGATCGGGAGACGTGTTCAAATATGTCTCAGTTTTCGTACCCTGGTACTCGGGTGCAACATTCCAGACGCTTTACTAACACCCTCCCGACTTGGAGAGTCAGTCCCTTTAACCTCCTGTTTGGCCCAGTTTGCAATTTCTGCGGAAGATGAACAGGAATAGCGAGAACCAATGAGAGACTAGCTGGAGGTGTCTGGACGGGCAAATTTAACTCTCATTTCCCACCAGGAAGAGGAATTAACCAAAGGCTCAGCGTGCCGTGCCGGAACCAGATTAGGGCCTGAAGCCATCCTGCGGTGTTGCGGCCAGGTCACAAGAAAGCGAGTTGAAGAAAGGAGCTCAGGGGCACTGTAATTCACAAACCTGCAGAGTTATAAATGACAGCTATCGTCCAAAAATATACTGAAGTAAGGCTGCCAAGAGGACTTGAAAGCGGGGCAGAATTGCAGGAAACCGATTTCAGGAGGTAGACTGGAATTGCATTGAAAGCATAGGAAAAGAGGCAGAACGTCCACCATGATGCACTTGGCCAAAAAGGGCGTATGCGTTTTTTCCTGAATATATTCAGGAAAAAACGCATACGCCCTTTTTGGCCAACCAAGCAAGCTTGCAAAGGAAATCTGCACTACAATGAAGTCTCACTTCCCCCCGGTCAAAAGGGCCATCTGAAAAAAGTGTAAAATCCAGAAAGGCAGGACAGGCCATGGAGAACTGGGAGCCTTGTTATGCTGATGGGCGGGATGTAAATTGCCAACAGACACTCGGAAGAAGTGTATGGTGTTTCCTGAAACATCTAAAAAACAAAGCAACAGAGCCTAGGGCACTTCCACTTATGGTCCTATAGCTTAGGGAAATTAAAATCAAAAAGACACAGCCACCCCAAAGTTTGGGACGCCTCTGTTTACAAGAACCTCGTTTACAGTACAAGTTCAACATCGCAGAAAGTGAAAAATGGATAAAGAAGTTGTGGTATTTACTTACAAAGCAATATCACTCAGCAATGAAATCTATGTCATCAGGCCCTTAGCAGCACAATGAGTGGATTCAGGTATGATGATTCTAACTGAAATAAGTCACACAGAAAAAGAAACATCATAAGATATCAGTAATACACGGAATGTAAACTTGGCTACACAGGAACTGAATTACAGAACAGAACAGGGTCTCAAATTTAGAAAACCAACTTATGCTTGCTTAAGGGGAAAGGTGAGTTGGGGTGCTGCATAAAACCAGAGATTGAAATGAGCACAGATAAAGTTCCTTAAGCCAAATATGGAATAGACAAGATCTACTCCTTGCTCAACGAAATGGACTCAACACCACATATTAAACGCCTAAGAATGTACCTGACTAGTAAGTATCTTAAAACCTATGGATTGCTATGTCTCCGAAAGAGAATCAAGCATGTGTACAGGAGCATAAACGCAGCAGTGATAGGATTGGAGAGGTTCGGTGAGCAAATGAAGACCCTTTGAAGTCATATTGCATGGTACCCATTCCACGGGTTTCAACTACCCAGGTTTAAGGTATTCTTCCTTCAGCTAAAACATGCATGTGGAACCTAGAGTATGATCAACCATGTGATCGGGAGACGTGTTCAAATATGTCTCAGTTTTCGTACCCTGGTACTCAGGTGCAACATTCCAGACGCTTTACTAACACCCTCCCGACTTGGAGAGTCAGTCCCTTTAACCTCCTGTTTGGCCCAGTTTGCAATTTCTGCGGAAGATGAACAGGAATAGCGAGAACCAATGAGAGACTAGCTGGAGGTGTCTGGACGGGCAAATTTAACTCTCATTTCCCACCAGGAAGAGGAATTAACCAAAGGCTCAGCGTGCCGTGCCGGAACCAGATTAGGGCCTGAAGCCATCCTGCGGTGTTGCGGCCAGCTCAAAAGAAAGCGAGTTGAAGAAAGGAGCTCAGGGGCACTGTAATTCACAAACCTGCAGAGTTATAAATGACAGCTATCGTCCAAAAATATACTGAAGTAAGGCTGCCAAGAGGACTTGAAAGCGGGGCAGAATTGCAGGAAACCGATTTCAGGAGGTAGACTGGAATTGCATTGAAAGCATAGGAAAAGAGGCAGAACGTCCACCATGATGCACTTGGCCAAAAAGGGCGTATGCGTTTTTTCCTGAATATATTCAGGAAAAAACGCATACGCCCTTTTTGGCCAACCAAGCAAGCTTGCAAAGGAAATCTGCACTACAATGAAGTCTCACTTCCCCCCGGTCAAAAGGGCCATCTGAAAAAAGTGTAAAATCCAGAAAGGCAGGACAGGCCATGGAGAACTGGGAGCCTTGTTATGCTGATGGGCGGGATGTAAATTGCCAACAGACACTCGGGAGAAGTGTATGGTGTTTCCTGAAACATCTAAAAAACAAAGCAACAGAGCCTAGGGCACTTCCACTTATGGTCCTATAGCTTAGGGAAATTAAAATCAAAAAGACACAGCCACCCCAAAGTTTGGGACGCCTCTGTTTACAAGAACCTCGTTTACAGTACAAGTTCAACATCGCAGAAAGTGAAAAATGGATAAAGAAGTTGTGGTATTTACTTACAAAGCAATATCACTCAGCAATGAAATCTATGTCATCAGGCCCTTAGCAGCACAATGAGTGGATTCAGGTATGATGATTCTAACTGAAATAAGTCACACAGAAAAAGAAACATCATAAGATATCAGTAATACACGGAATGTAAACTTGACTACACAGGAACTGAATTACAGAACAGAACAGGGTCTCAAATTTAGAAAACCAACTTATGCTTGCTTAAGGGGAAAGGTGAGTTGGGGTGCTGCATAAAACCAGAGATTGAAATGAGCACAGATAAAGTTCCTTAAGCCAAATATGGAATAGACAAGAGCTACTCCTTGCTCAACGAAATGGACTCAACACCGCATATTAAATGCCTAAGAATGTACCTGACTAGTAAGTATCTTAAAACCTATGGATTGCTATGTCTCCGAAAGAGAATCAAGCATGTGTACAGGGGCATAAACGCAGCAGTGATAGGATTGGAGAGGTTCGGTGAGCAAATGAAGACCCTTTGAAGTCATATTGCATGGTACCCATTCCACGGGTTTCAACTACCCAGGTTTAAGGTATTCTTCCTTCAGCTAAAACATGCATGTGGAACCTAGAGTATGATCAACCATGTGATCGGGAGACGTGTTCAAATATGTCTCAGTTTTCGTACCCTGGTACTCGGGTGCAACATTCCAGACGCTTTACTAACACCCTCCCGACTTGGAGAGTCAGTCCCTTTAACCTCCTGTTTGGCCCAGTTTGCAATTTCTGCGGAAGATGAACAGGAATAGCGAGAACCAATGAGAGACTAGCTGGAGGTGTCTGGACGGGCAAATTTAACTCTCATTTCCCACCAGGAAGAGGAATTAACCAAAGGCTCAGCGTGCCGTGCCGGAACCAGATTAGGGCCTGAAGCCATCCTGCGGTGTTGCGGCCAGCTCAAAAGAAAGCGAGTTGAAGAAAGGAGCTCAGGGGCACTGTAATTCACAAACCTGCAGAGTTATAAATGACAGCTATCGTCCAAAAATATACTGAAGTAAGGCTGCCAAGAGGACTTGAAAGCGGGGCAGAATTGCAGGAAACCGATTTCAGGAGGTAGACTGGAATTGCATTGAAAGCATAGGAAAAGAGGCAGAACGTCCACCATGATGCACTTGGCCAAAAAGGGCGTATGCGTTTTTTCCTGAATATATTCAGGAAAAAACGCATACACCCTTTTTGGCCAACCAAGCAAGCTTGCAAAGGAAATCTGCACTACAATGAAGTCTCACTTCCCCCCGGTCAAAAGGGCCATCTGAAAAAAGTGTAAAATCCAGAAAGGCAGGACAGGCCATGGAGAACTGGGAGCCTTGTTATGCTGATGGGCGGGATGTAAATTGCCAACAGACACTCGGGAGAAGTGTATGGTGTTTCCTGAAACATCTAAAAAACAAAGCAACAGAGCCTAGGGCACTTCCACTTATGGTCCTATAGCTTAGGGAAATTAAAATCAAAAAGACACAGCCACCCCAAAGTTTGGGACGCCTCTGTTTACAAGAACCTCGTTTACAGTACAAGTTCAACATCGCAGAAAGTGAAAAATGGATAAAGAAGTTGTGGTATTTACTTACAAAGCAATATCACTCAGCAATGAAATCTATGTCATCAGGCCCTTAGCAGCACAATGAGTGGATTCAGGTATGATGATTCTAACTGAAATAAGTCACACAGAAAAAGAAACATCATAAGATATCAGTAATACATGGAATGTAAACTTGGCTACACATATTGCATGGTACCCATTCCACTGGTTTCAACTACCCAGGTTTAAGGTATTCTTCCTTCAGCTGAAACATGCATGTGGAACCTAGAGTATGATCAACCATGTGATCGGGAGACATGTTCAAATATGTCTCAGTTTTCGTACCCTGGTACTCGGGTGCAACATTCCAGACGCTTTACTAACACCCTCCCGACTTGGAGAGTCAGTCCCTTTAACCTCCTGTTTGGCCCAGTTTGCAATTTCTGCGGAAGATGAACAGGAATAGCGAGAACCAATGAGAGACTAGCTGGAGGTGTCTGGACGGGCAAATTTAACTCTCATTTCCCACCAGGAAGAGGAATTAACCAAAGGCTCAGCGTGCCGTGCCGGAACCAGATTAGGGCCTGAAGCCATCCTGCGGTGTTGCGGCCAGCTCAAAAGAAAGCGAGTTGAAGAAAGGAGCTCAGGGGCACTGTAATTCACAAACCTGCAGAGTTATAAATGACAGCTATCGTCCAAAAATATACTGAAGTAAGGCTGCCAAGAGGACTTGAAAGCGGGGCAGAATTGCAGGAAACCGATTTCAGGAGGTAGACTGGAATTGCATTGAAAGCATAGGAAAAGAGGCAGAACGTCCACCATGATGCACTTGGCCAAAAAGGGCGTATGCGTTTTTTCCTGAATATATTCAGGAAAAAACGCATACGCCCTTTTTGGCCAACCAAGCAAGCTTGCAAAGGAAATCTGCACTACAATGAAGTCTCACTTCCCCCCGGTCAAAAGGGCCATCTGAAAAAAGTGTAAAATCCAGAAAGGCAGGACAGGCCATGGAGAACTGGGAGCCTTGTTATGCTGATGGGCGGGATGTAAATTGCCAACAGACACTCGGGAGAAGTGTATGGTGTTTCCTGAAACATCTAAAAAACAAAGCAACAGAGCCTAGGGCACTTCCACTTATGGTCCTATAGCTTAGGGAAATTAAAATCAAAAAGACACAGCCACCCCAAAGTTTGGGACGCCTCTGTTTACAAGAACCTCGTTTACAGTACAAGTTCAACATCGCAGAAAGTGAAAAATGGATAAAGAAGTTGTGGTATTTACTTACAAAGCAATATCACTCAGCAATGAAATCTATGTCATCAGGCCCTTAGCAGCACAATGAGTGGATTCAGGTATGATGATTCTAACTGAAATAAGTCACACAGAAAAAGAAACATCATAAGATATCAGTAATACACGGAATGTAAACTTGACTACACAGGAACTGAATTACAGAACAGAACAGGGTCTCAAATTTAGAAAACCAACTTATGCTTGCTTAAGGGGAAAGGTGAGTTGGGGTGCTGCATAAAACCAGAGATTGAAATGAGCACAGATAAAGTTCCTTAAGCCAAATATGGAATAGACAAGAGCTACTCCTTGCTCAACGAAATGGACTCAACACCGCATATTAAATGCCTAAGAATGTACCTGACTAGTAAGTATCTTAAAACCTATGGATTGCTATGTCTCCGAAAGAGAATCAAGCATGTGTACAGGGGCATAAACGCAGCAGTGATAGGATTGGAGAGGTTCGGTGAGCAAATGAAGACCCTTTGAAGTCATATTGCATGGTACCCATTCCACGGGTTTCAACTACCCAGGTTTAAGGTATTCTTCCTTCAGCTAAAACATGCATGTGGAACCTAGAGTATGATCAACCATGTGATCGGGAGACGTGTTCAAATATGTCTCAGTTTTCGTACCCTGGTACTCGGGTGCAACATTCCAGACGCTTTACTAACACCCTCCCGACTTGGAGAGTCAGTCCCTTTAACCTCCTGTTTGGCCCAGTTTGCAATTTCTGCGGAAGATGAACAGGAATAGCGAGAACCAATGAGAGACTAGCTGGAGGTGTCTGGACGGGCAAATTTAACTCTCATTTCCCACCAGGAAGAGGAATTAACCAAAGGCTCAGCGTGCCGTGCCGGAACCAGATTAGGGCCTGAAGCCATCCTGCGGTGTTGCGGCCAGCTCAAAAGAAAGCGAGTTGAAGAAAGGAGCTCAGGGGCACTGTAATTCACAAACCTGCAGAGTTATAAATGACAGCTATCGTCCAAAAATATACTGAAGTAAGGCTGCCAAGAGGACTTGAAAGCGGGGCAGAATTGCAGGAAACCGATTTCAGGAGGTAGACTGGAATTGCATTGAAAGCATAGGAAAAGAGGCAGAACGTCCACCATGATGCACTTGGCCAAAAAGGGCGTATGCGTTTTTTCCTGAATATATTCAGGAAAAAACGCATACACCCTTTTTGGCCAACCAAGCAAGCTTGCAAAGGAAATCTGCACTACAATGAAGTCTCACTTCCCCCCGGTCAAAAGGGCCATCTGAAAAAAGTGTAAAATCCAGAAAGGCAGGACAGGCCATGGAGAACTGGGAGCCTTGTTATGCTGATGGGCGGGATGTAAATTGCCAACAGACACTCGGGAGAAGTGTATGGTGTTTCCTGAAACATCTAAAAAACAAAGCAACAGAGCCTAGGGCACTTCCACTTATGGTCCTATAGCTTAGGGAAATTAAAATCAAAAAGACACAGCCACCCCAAAGTTTGGGACGCCTCTGTTTACAAGAACCTCGTTTACAGTACAAGTTCAACATCGCAGAAAGTGAAAAATGGATAAAGAAGTTGTGGTATTTACTTACAAAGCAATATCACTCAGCAATGAAATCTATGTCATCAGGCCCTTAGCAGCACAATGAGTGGATTCAGGTATGATGATTCTAACTGAAATAAGTCACACAGAAAAAGAAACATCATAAGATATCAGTAATACACGGAATGTAAACTTGGCTACACAGGAACTGAATTACAGAACAGAACAGGGTCTCAAATTTAGAAAACCAACTTATGCTTGCTTAAGGGTAAAGGTGAGTTGGGGTGCTGCATAAAACCAGAGATTGAAATGAGCACAGATAAAGTTCCTTAAGCCAAATACGGAATAGACAAGAGCTACTCCTTGCTCAACGAAATGGACTCAACACCGCATATTAAATGCCTAAGAATGTACCTGACTAGTAAGTATCTTAAAACCTATGGATTGCTATGTCTCCGAAAGAGAATCAAGCATGTGTACAGGGGCATAAACGCAGCAGTGATAGGATTGGAGAGGTTCGGTGAGCAAATGAAGACCCTTTGAAGTCATATTGCATGGTACCCATTCCACGGGTTTCAACTACCCAGGTTTAAGGTATTCTTCCTTCAGCTAAAACATGCATGTGGAACCTAGAGTATGATCAACCATGTGATCGGGAGACGTGTTCAAATATGTCTCAGTTTTCGTACCCTGGTACTCGGGTGCAACATTCCAGATGCTTTACTAACACCCTCCCGACTTGGAGAGTCAGTCCCTTTAACCTCCTGTTTGGCCCAGTTTGCAATTTCTGCGGAAGATGAACAGGAATAGCGAGAACCAATGAGAGACTAGCTGGAGGTGTCTGGACGGGCAAATTTAACTCTCATTTCCCACCAGGAAGAGGAATTAACCAAAGGCTCAGCGTGCCGTGCCGGAACCAGATTAGGGCCTGAAGCCATCCTGCGGTGTTGCGGCCAGCTCAAAAGAAAGCGAGTTGAAGAAAGGAGCTCAGGGGCACTGTAATTCACAAACCTGCAGAGTTATAAATGACAGCTATCGTCCAAAAATATACTGAAGTAAGGCTGCCAAGAGGACTTGAAAGCGGGGCAGAATTGCAGGAAACCGATTTCAGGAGGTAGACTGGAATTGCATTGAAAGCATAGGAAAAGAGGCAGAACGTCCACCATGATGCACTTGGCCAAAAAGGGCGTATGCGTTTTTTCCTGAATATATTCAGGAAAAAACGCATACGCCCTTTTTGGCCAACCAAGCAAGCTTGCAAAGGAAATCTGCACTACAATGAAGTCTCACTTCCCCCCGGTCAAAAGGGCCATCTGAAAAAAGTGTAAAATCCAGAAAGGCAGGACAGGCCATGGAGAACTGGGAGCCTTGTTATGCTGATGGGCGGGATGTAAATTGCCAACAGACACTCGGGAGAAGTGTATGGTGTTTCCTGAAACATCTAAAAAACAAAGCAACAGAGCCTAGGGCACTTCCACTTATGGTCCTATAGCTTAGGGAAATTAAAATCAAAAAGACACAGCCACCCCAAAGTTTGGGACGCCTCTGTTTACAAGAACCTCGTTTACAGTACAAGTTCAACATCGCAGAAAGTGAAAAATGGATAAAGAAGTTGTGGTATTTACTTACAAAGCAATATCACTCAGCAATGAAATCTATGTCATCAGGCCCTTAGCAGCACAATGAGTGGATTCAGGTATGATGATTCTAACTGAAATAAGTCACACAGAAAAAGAAACATCATAAGATATCAGTAATACATGGAATGTAAACTTGGCTACACATATTGCATGGTACCCATTCCACGGGTTTCAACTACCCAGGTTTAAGGTATTCTTCCTTCAGCTAAAACATGCATGTGGAACCTAGAGTATGATCAACCATGTGATCGGGAGACATGTTCAAATATGTCTCAGTTTTCGTACCCTGGTACTCGGGTGCAACATTCCAGACGCTTTACTAACACCCTCCCGACTTGGAGAGTCAGTCCCTTTAACCTCCTGTTTGGCCCAGTTTGCAATTTCTGCGGAAGATGAACAGGAATAGCGAGAACCAATGAGAGACTAGCTGGAGGTGTCTGGACGGGCAAATTTAACTCTCATTTCCCACCAGGAAGAGGAATTAACCAAAGGCTCAGCGTGCCGTGCCGGAACCAGATTAGGGCCTGAAGCCATCCTGCGGTGTTGCGGCCAGCTCAAAAGAAAGCGAGTTGAAGAAAGGAGCTCAGGGGCACTGTAATTCACAAACCTGCAGAGTTATAAATGACAGCTATCGTCCAAAAATATACTGAAGTAAGGCTGCCAAGAGGACTTGAAAGCGGGGCAGAATTTCAGGAAACCGATTTCAGGAGGTAGACTGGAATTGCATTGAAAGCATAGGAAAAGAGGCAGAACGTCCACAATGATGCACTTGGCCATAAAGGGCGTATGCGTTTTTTCCTGAATATATTCAGGAAAAAACGCATACGCCCTTTTTGGCCAACCAAGCAAGCTTGCAAAGGAAATCTGCACTACAATGAAGTCTCACTTCCCCCCGGTCAAAAGGGCCATCTGAAAAAAGTGTAAAATCCAGAAAGGCAGGACAGGCCATGGAGAACTGGGAGCCTTGTTATGCTGATGGGCGGGATGTAAATTGCCAACAGACACTCGGGAGAAGTGTATGGTGTTTCCTGAAACATCTAAAAAACAAAGCAACAGAGCCTAGGGCACTTCCACTTATGGTCCTATAGCTTAGGGAAATTAAAATCAAAAAGACACAGCCACCCCAAAGTTTGGGACGCCTCTGTTTACAAGAACCTCGTTTACAGTACAAGTTCAACATCGCAGAAAGTGAAAAATGGATAAAGAAGTTGTGGTATTTACTTACAAAGCAATATCACTCAGCAATGAAATCTATGTCATCAGGCCCTTAGCAGCACAATGAGTGGATTCAGGTATGATGATTCTAACTGAAATAAGTCACACAGAAAAAGAAACATCATAAGATATCAGTAATACACGGAATGTAAACTTGGCTACACAGGAACTGAATTACAGAACAGAACAGGGTCTCAAATTTAGAAAACCAACTTATGCTTGCTTAAGGGTAAAGGTGAGTTGGGGTGCTGCATAAAACCAGAGATTGAAATGAGCACAGATAAAGTTCCTTAAGCCAAATACGGAATAGACAAGAGCTACTCCTTGCTCAACGAAATGGACTCAACACCGCATATTAAATGCCTAAGAATGTACCTGACTAGTAAGTATCTTAAAACCTATGGATTGCTATGTCTCCGAAAGAGAATCAAGCATGTGTACAGGGGCATAAACGCAGCAGTGATAGGATTGGAGAGGTTCGGTGAGCAAATGAAGACCCTTTGAAGTCATATTGCATGGTACCCATTCCACGGGTTTCAACTACCCAGGTTTAAGGTATTCTTCCTTCAGCTAAAACATGCATGTGGAACCTAGAGTATGATCAACCATGTGATCGGGAGACGTGTTCAAATATGTCTCAGTTTTCGTACCCTGGTACTCGGGTGCAACATTCCAGACGCTTTACTAACACCCTCCCGACTTGGAGAGTCAGTCCCTTTAACCTCCTGTTTGGCCCAGTTTGCAATTTCTGCGGAAGATGAACAGGAATAGCGAGAACCAATGAGAGACTAGCTGGAGGTGTCTGGACGGGCAAATTTAACTCTCATTTCCCACCAGGAAGAGGAATTAACCAAAGGCTCAGCGTGCCGTGCCGGAACCAGATTAGGGCCTGAAGCCATCCTGCGGTGTTGCGGCCAGCTCAAAAGAAAGCGAGTTGAAGAAAGGAGCTCAGGGGCACTGTAATTCACAAACCTGCAGAGTTATAAATGACAGCTATCGTCCAAAAATATACTGAAGTAAGGCTGCCAAGAGGACTTGAAAGCGGGGCAGAATTGCAGGAAACCGATTTCAGGAGGTAGACTGGAATTGCATTGAAAGCATAGGAAAAGAGGCAGAACGTCCACAATGATGCACTTGGCCAAAAAGGGCGTATGCGTTTTTTCCTGAATATATTCAGGAAAAAACGCATACGCCCTTTTTGGCCAACCAAGCAAGCTTGCAAAGGAAATCTGCACTACAATGAAGTCTCACTTCCCCCCGGTCAAAAGGGCCATCTGAAAAAAGTATAAAATCCAGAAAGGCAGGACAGGCCATGGAGAACTGGGAGCCTTGTTATGCTGATGGGCGGGATGTAAATTGCCAACAGACACTCGGAAGAAGTGTATGGTGTTTCCTGAAACATCTAAAAAACAAAGCAACAGAGCCTAGGGCACTTCCACTTATGGTCCTATAGCTTAGGGAAATTAAAATCAAAAAGACACAGCCACCCCAAAGTTTGGGACGCCTCTGTTTACAAGAACCTCGTTTACAGTACAAGTTCAACATCGCAGAAAGTGAAAAATGGATAAAGAAGTTGTGGTATTTACTTACAAAGCAATATCACTCAGCAATGAAATCTATGTCATCAGGCCCTTAGCAGCACAATGAGTGGATTCAGGTATGATGATTCTAACTGAAATAAGTCACACAGAAAAAGAAACATCATAAGATATCAGTAATACACGGAATGTAAACTTGGCTACACAGGAACTGAATTACAGAACAGAACAGGGTCTCAAATTTAGAAAACCAACTTATGCTTGCTTAAGGGGAAAGGTGAGTTGGGGTGCTGCATAAAACCAGAGATTGAAATGAGCACAGATAAAGTTCCTTAAGCCAAATATGAAATAGACAAGAGCTACTCCTTGCTCAACGAAATGGACTCAACACCGCATATTAAATGCCTAAGAATGTACCTGACTAGTAAGTATCTTAAAACCTATGGATTGCTATGTCTCCGAAAGAGAATCAAGCATGTGTACAGGGTCATAAACGCAGCAGTGATAGGATTGGAGAGGTTCGGTGAGCAAATGAAGACCCTTTGAAGTCATATTGCATGGTACCCATTCCACGGGTTTCAACTACCCAGGTTTAAGGTATTCTTCCTTCAGCTAAAACATGCATGTGGAACCTAGAGTATGATCAACCATGTGATCGGGAGACGTGTTCAAATATGTCTCAGTTTTCGTACCCTGGTACTCGGGTGCAACATTCCAGACGCTTTACTAACACCCTCCCGACTTGGAGAGTCAGTCCCTTTAACCTCCTGTTTGGCCCAGTTTGCAATTTCTGCGGAAGATGAACAGGAATAGCGAGAACCAATGAGAGACTAGCTGGAGGTGTCTGGACGGGCAAATTTAACTCTCATTTCCCACCAGGAAGAGGAATTAACCAAAGGCTCAGCGTGCCGTGCCGGAACCAGATTAGGGCCTGAAGCCATCCTGCGGTGTTGCGGCCAGCTCAAAAGAAAGCGAGTTGAAGAAAGGAGCTCAGGGGCACTGTAATTCACAAACCTGCAGAGTTATAAATGACAGCTATCGTCCAAAAATATAATGAAGTAAGGCTGCCAAGAGGACTTGAAAGCGGGGCAGAATTGCAGGAAACCGATTTCAGGAGGTAGACTGGAATTGCATTGAAAGCATAGGAAAAGAGGCAGAACGTCCACAATGATGCACTTGGCCAAAAAGGGCGTATGCGTTTTTTCCTGAATATATTCAGGAAAAAACGCATACGCCCTTTTTGGCCAACCAAGCAAGCTTGCAAAGGAAATCTGCACTACAATGAAGTCTCACTTCCCCCCGGTCAAAAGGGCCATCTGAAAAAAGTGTAAAATCCAGAAAGGCAGGACAGGCCATGGAGAACTGGGAGCCTTGTTATGCTGATGGGCGGGATGTAAATTGCCAACAGACACTCGGGAGAAGTGTATGGTGTTTCCTGAAACATCTAAAAAACAAAGCAACAGAGCCTAGGGCACTTCCACTTATGGTCCTATAGCTTAGGGAAATTAAAATCAAAAAGACACAGCCACCCCAAAGTTTGGGACGCCTCTGTTTACAAGAACCTCGTTTACCATACAAGTTCAACATCGCAGAAAGTGAAAAATGGATAAAGAAGTTGTGGTATTTACTTACAAAGCAATATCACTCAGCAATGAAATCTATGTCATCAGGCCCTTAGCAGCACAATGAGTGGATTCAGGTATGATGATTCTAACTGAAATAAGTCACACAGAAAAAGAAACATCATAAGATATCAGTAATACACGGAATGTAAACTTGGCTACACAGGAACTGAATTACAGAACAGAACAGGGTCTCAAATTTAGAAAACCAACTTATGCTTGCTTAAGGGTAAAGGTGAGTTGGGGTGCTGCATAAAACCAGAGATTGAAATGAACACAGATAAAGTTCCTTAAGCCAAATATGGAATAGACAAGAGCTACTCCTTGCTCAACGAAATGGACTCAACACCGCATATTAAATGCCTAAGAATGTACCTGACTAGTAAGTATCCTAAATCCTATGGATTGCTATGTCTCCGAAAGAGAATCAAGCATGTGTACAGGGGCATAAACGCAGCAGTGATAGGATTGGAGAGGTCCGGTGAGCAAATGAAGACCCTTTGAAGTCATATCGCATGGTACCCATTCCACGGGTTTCAACTACCCAGGTTTAAGGTATTCTTCCTTCAGCTAAAACATGCATGTGGAACCTAGAGTATGATCAACCATGTGATCGGGAGACGTGTTCAAATATGTCTCAGTTTTCGTACCCTGGTACTCGGGTGCAACATTCCAGACGCTTTACTAACACCCTCCCGACTTGGAGAGTCAGTCCCTTTAACCTCCTGTTTGGCCCAGTTTGCAATTTCTGCGGAAGATGAACAGGAATAGCGAGAACCAATGAGAGACTAGCTGGAGGTGTCTGGACGGGCAAATTTAACTCTCATTTCCCACCAGGAAGAGGAATTAACCAAAGGCTCAGCGTGCCGTGCCGGAACCAGATTAGGGCCTGAAGCCATCCTGCGGTGTTGCGGCCAGCTCAAAAGAAAGCGAGTTGAAGAAAGGAGCTCAGGGGCACTGTAATTCACAAACCTGCAGAGTTATAAATGACAGCTATCGTCCAAAAATATACTGAAGTAAGGCTGCCAAGAGGACTTGAAAGCGGGGCAGAATTGCAGGAAACCGATTTCAGGAGGCAGACTGGAATTGCATTGAAAGCATAGGAAAAGAGGCAGAACGTCCACAATGATGCACTTGGCCAAAAAGGGCGTATGCGTTTTTTCCTGAATATATTCAGGAAAAAACGCATACGCCCTTTTTGGCCAACCAAGCAAGCTTGCAAAGGAAATCTGCACTACAATGAAGTCTCACTTCCCCCCGGTCAAAAGGGCCATCTGAAAAAAGTGTAAAATCCAGAAAGGCAGGACAGGCCATGGAGAACTGGGAGCCTTGTTATGCTGATGGGCGGGATGTAAATTGCCAACAGACACTCGGGAGAAGTGTATGGTGTTTCCTGAAACATCTAAAAAACAAAGCAACAGAGCCTAGGGCACTTCCACTTATGGTCCTATAGCTTAGGGAAATTAAAATCAAAAAGACACAGCCACCCCAAAGTTTGGGACGCCTCTGTTTACAAGAACCTCGTTTACCGTACAAGTTCAACATCGCAGAAAGTGAAAAATGGATAAAGAAGTTGTGGTATTTACTTACAAAGCAATATCACTCAGCAATGAAATCTATGTCATCAGGCCCTTAGCAGCACAATGAGTGGATTCAGGTATGATGATTCTAACTGAAATAAGTCACACAGAAAAAGAAACATCATAAGATATCAGTAATACACGGAATGTAAACTTGGCTACACAGGAACTGAATTACAGAACAGAACAGGGTCTCAAATTTAGAAAACCAACTTATGCTTGCTTAAGAGGAAAGGTGAGTTGGGGTGCTGCATAAAACCAGAGATTGAAATGAGCACAGATAAAGTTCCTTAAGCCAAATATGGAATAGACAAGAGCTACTCCTTGCTCAACGAAATGGACTCAACACCGCATATTAAATGCCTAAGAATGTACCTGACTAGTAAGTATCTTAAAACCTATGGATTGCTATGTCTCCGAAAGAGAATCAAGCATGTGTACAGGGGCATAAACGCAGCAGTGATAGGATTGGAGAGGTTCGGTGAGCAAATGAAGACCCTTTGAAGTCATATTGCATGGTACCCATTCCACGGGTTTCAACTACCCAGGTTTAAGGTATTCTTCCTTCAGCTAAAACATGCATGTGGAACCTAGAGTATGATCAACCATGTGATCGGGAGACGTGTTCAAATATGTCTCAGTTTTCGTACCCTGGTACTCGGGTGCAACATTCCAGACGCTTTACTAACACCCTCCCGACTTGGAGAGTCAGTCCCTTTAACCTCCTGTTTGGCCCAGTTTGCAATTTCTGCGGAAGATGAACAGGAATAGCGAGAACCAATGAGAGACTAGCTGGAGGTGTCTGGACGGGCAAATTTAACTCTCATTTCCCACCAGGAAGAGGAATTAACCAAAGGCTCAGCGTGCCGTGCCGGAACCAGATTAGGGCCTGAAGCCATCCTGCGGTGTTGCGGCCAGCTCAAAAGAAAGCGAGTTGAAGAAAGGAGCTCAGGGGCACTGTAATTCACAAACCTGCAGAGTTATAAATGACAGCTATCGTCCAAAAATATACTGAAGTAAGGCTGCCAAGAGGACTTGAAAGCGGGGCAGAATTGCAGGAAACCGATTTCAGGAGGCAGACTGGAATTGCATTGAAAGCATAGGAAAAGAGGCAGAACGTCCACAATGATGCACTTGGCCAAAAAGGGCGTATGCGTTTTTTCCTGAATATATTCAGGAAAAAACGCATACGCCCTTTTTGGCCAACCAAGCAAGCTTGCAAAGGAAATCTGCACTACAATGAAGTCTCACTTCCCCCCGGTCAAAAGGGCCATCTGAAAAAAGTGTAAAATCCAGAAAGGCAGGACAGGCCATGGAGAACTGGGAGCCTTGTTATGCTGATGGGCGGGATGTAAATTGCCAACAGACACTCGGGAGAAGTGTATGGTGTTTCCTGAAACATCTAAAAAACAAAGCAACAGAGCCTAGGGCACTTCCACTTATGGTCCTATAGCTTAGGGAAATTAAAATCAAAAAGACACAGCCACCCCAAAGTTTGGGACGCCTCTGTTTACAAGAACCTCGTTTACCGTACAAGTTCAACATCGCAGAAAGTGAAAAATGGATAAAGAAGTTGTGGTATTTACTTACAAAGCAATATCACTCAGCAATGAAATCTATGTCATCAGGCCCTTAGCAGCACAATGAGTGGATTCAGGTATGATGATTCTAACTGAAATAAGTCACACAGAAAAAGAAACATCATAAGATATCAGTAATACACGGAATGTAAACTTGGCTACACAGGAACTGAATTACAGAACAGAACAGGGTCTCAAATTTAGAAAACCAACTTATGCTTGCTTAAGAGGAAAGGTGAGTTGGGGTGCTGCATAAAACCAGAGATTGAAATGAGCACAGATAAAGTTCCTTAAGCCAAATATGGAATAGACAAGAGCTACTCCTTGCTCAACGAAATGGACTCAACACCGCATATTAAATGCCTAAGAATGTACCTGACTAGTAAGTATCTTAAAACCTATGGATTGCTATGTCTCCGAAAGAGAATCAAGCATGTGTACAGGGGCATAAACGCAGCAGTGATAGGATTGGAGAGGTTCGGTGAGCAAATGAAGACCCTTTGAAGTCATATTGCATGGTACCCATTCCACGGGTTTCAACTACCCAGGTTTAAGGTATTCTTCCTTCAGCTAAAACATGCATGTGGAACCTAGAGTATGATCAACCATGTGATCGGGAGACGTGTTCAAATATGTCTCAGTTTTCGTACCCTGGTACTCGGGTGCAACATTCCAGACGCTTTACTAACACCCTCCCGACTTGGAGAGTCAGTCCCTTTAACCTCCTGTTTGGCCCAGTTTGCAATTTCTGCGGAAGATGAACAGGAATAGCGAGAACCAATGAGAGACTAGCTGGAGGTGTCTGGACGGGCAAATTTAACTCTCATTTCCCACCAGGAAGAGGAATTAACCAAAGGCTCAGCGTGCCGTGCCGGAACCAGATTAGGGCCTGAAGCCATCCTGCGGTGTTGCGGCCAGCTCAAAAGAAAGCGAGTTGAAGAAAGGAGCTCAGGGGCACTGTAATTCACAAACCTGCAGAGTTATAAATGACAGCTATCGTCCAAAAATATACTGAAGTAAGGCTGCCAAGAGGACTTGAAAGCGGGGCAGAATTGCAGGAAACCGATTTCAGGAGGCAGACTGGAATTGCATTGAAAGCATAGGAAAAGAGGCAGAACGTCCACAATGATGCACTTGGCCAAAAAGGGCGTATGCGTTTTTTCCTGAATATATTCAGGAAAAAACGCATACGCCCTTTTTGGCCAACCAAGCAAGCTTGCAAAGGAAATCTGCACTACAATGAAGTCTCACTTCCCCCCGGTCAAAAGGGCCATCTGAAAAAAGTGTAAAATCCAGAAAGGCAGGACAGGCCATGGAGAACTGGGAGCCTTGTTATGCTGATGGGCGGGATGTAAATTGCCAACAGACACTCGGGAGAAGTGTATGGTGTTTCCTGAAACATCTAAAAAACAAAGCAACAGAGCCTAGGGCACTTCCACTTATGGTCCTATAGCTTAGGGAAATTAAAATCAAAAAGACACAGCCACCCCAAAGTTTGGGACGCCTCTGTTTACAAGAACCTCGTTTACAGTACAAGTTCAACATCGCAGAAAGTGAAAAATGGATAAAGAAGTTGTGGTATTTACTTACAAAGCAATATCACTCAGCAATGAAATCTATGTCATCAGGCCCTTAGCAGCACAATGAGTGGATTCAGGTATGATGATTCTAACTGAAATAAGTCACACAGAAAAAGAAACATCATAAGATATCAGTAATACACGGAATGTAAACTTGGCTACACAGGAACTGAATTACAGAACAGAACAGGGTCTCAAATTTAGAAAACCAACTTATGCTTGCTTAAGGGGAAAGGTGAGTTGGGGTGCTGCATAAAACCAGAGATTGAAATGAGCACAGATAAAGTTCCTTAAGCCAAATATGGAATAGACAAGAGCTACTCCTTGCTCAACGAAATGGACTCAACACCGCATATTAAATGCCTAAGAATGTACCTGACTAGTAAGTATCTTAAAACCTATGGATTGCTATGTCTCCGAAAGAGAATCAAGCATGTGTACAGGGGCATAAACGCAGCAGTGATAGGATTGGAGAGGTTCGGTGAGCAAATGAAGACCCTTTGAAGTCATATCGCATGGTACCCATTCCACGGGTTTCAACTACCCAGGTTTAAGGTATTCTTCCTTCAGCTAAAACATGCATGTGGAACCTAGAGTATGATCAACCATGTGATCGGGAGACGTGTTCAAATATGTCTCAGTTTTCGTACCCTGGTACTCGGGTGCAACATTCCAGACGCTTTACTAACACCCTCCCGACTTGGAGAGTCAGTCCCTTTAACCTCCTGTTTGGCCCAGTTTGCAATTTCTGCGGAAGATGAACAGGAATAGCGAGAACCAATGAGAGACTAGCTGGAGGTGTCTGGACGGGCAAATTTAACTCTCATTTCCCACCAGGAAGAGGAATTAACCAAAGGCTCAGCGTGCCGTGCCGGAACCAGATTAGGGCCTGAAGCCATCCTGCGGTGTTGCGGCCAGCTCAAAAGAAAGCGAGTTGAAGAAAGGAGCTCAGGGGCACTGTAATTCACAAACCTGCAGAGTTATAAATGACAGCTATCGTCCAAAAATATAATGAAGTAAGGCTGCCAAGAGGACTTGAAAGCGGGGCAGAATTGCAGGAAACCGATTTCAGGAGGTAGACTGGAATTGCATTGAAAGCATAGGAAAAGAGGCAGAACGTCCACAATGATGCACTTGGCCAAAAAGGGCGTATGCGTTTTTTCCTGAATATATTCAGGAAAAAACGCATACGCCCTTTTTGGCCAACCAAGCAAGCTTGCAAAGGAAATCTGCACTACGATGAAGTCTCACTTCCCCCCGGTCAAAAGGGCCATCTGAAAAAAGTGTAAAATCCAGAAAGGCAGGACAGGCCATGGAGAACTGGGAGCCTTGTTATGCTGATGGGCGGGATGTAAATTGCCAACAGACACTCGGGAGAAGTGTATGGTGTTTCCTGAAACATCTAAAAAACAAAGCAACAGAGGCTAGGGCACTTCCACTTATGGTCCTATAGCTTAGGGAAATTAAAATCAAAAAGACACAGCCACCCCAAAGTTTGGGACGCCTCTGTTTACAAGAACCTCGTTTACAGTACAAGTTCAACATCGCAGAAAGTGAAAAATGGATAAAGAAGTTGTGGTATTTACTTACAAAGCAATATCACTCAGCAATGAAATCTATGTCATCAGGCCCTTAGCAGCACAATGAGTGGATTCAGGTATGATGATTCTAACTGAAATAAGTCACACAGAAAAAGAAACATCATAAGATATCAGTAATACACGGAATGTAAACTTGGCTACACAGGAACTGAATTACAGAACAGAACAGGGTCTCAAATTTAGAAAACCAACTTATGCTTGCTTAAGAGGAAAGGTGAGTTGGGGTGCTGCATAAAACCAGAGATTGAAATGAGCACAGATAAAGTTCCTTAAGCCAAATATGGAATAGACAAGAGCTACTCCTTGCTCAACGAAATGGACTCAACACCGCATATTAAATGCCTAAGAATGTACCTGACTAGTAAGTATCTTAAAACCTATGGATTGCTATGTCTCCGAAAGAGAATCAAGCATGTGTACAGGGGCATAAACGCAGCAGTGATAGGATTGGAGAGGTTCGGTGAGCAAATGAAGACCCTTTGAAGTCATATTGCATGGTACCCATTCCACGGGTTTCAACTACCCAGGTTTAAGGTATTCTTCCTTCAGCTAAAACATGCATGTGGAACCTAGAGTATGATCAACCATGTGATCGGGAGACGTGTTCAAATATGTCTCAGTTTTCGTACCCTGGTACTCGGGTACAACATTCCAGACGCTTTACTAACACCCTCCCGACTTGGAGAGTCAGTCCCTTTAACCTCCTGTTTGGCCCAGTTTGCAATTTCTGCGGAAGATGAACAGGAATAGCGAGAACCAATGAGAGACTAGCTGGAGGTGTCTGGACGGGCAAATTTAACTCTCATTTCCCACCAGGAAGAGGAATTAACCAAAGGCTCAGCGTGCCGTGCCGGAACCAGATTAGGGCCTGAAGCCATCCTGCGGTGTTGCGGCCAGCTCAAAAGAAAGCGAGTTGAAGAAAGGAGCTCAGGGGCACTGTAATTCACAAACCTGCAGAGTTATAAATGACAGCTATCGTCCAAAAATATAATGAAGTAAGGCTGCCAAGAGGACTTGAAAGCGGGGCAGAATTGCAGGAAACCGATTTCAGGAGGTAGACTGGAATTGCATTGAAAGCATAGGAAAAGAGGCAGAACGTCCACAATGATGCACTTGGCCAAAAAGGGCGTATGCGTTTTTTCCTGAATATATTCAGGAAAAAACGCATACGCCCTTTTTGGCCAACCAAGCAAGCTTGCAAAGGAAATCTGCACTACAATGAAGTCTCACTTCCCCCCGGTCAAAAGGGCCATCTGAAAAAAGTGTAAAATCCAGAAAGGCAGGACAGGCCATGGAGAACTGGGAGCCTTGTTATGCTGATGGGCGGGATGTAAATTGCCAACAGACACTCGGGAGAAGTGTATGGTGTTTCCTGAAACATCTAAAAAACAAAGCAACAGAGGCTAGGGCACTTCCACTTATGGTCCTATAGCTTAGGGAAATTAAAATCAAAAAGACACAGCCACCCCAAAGTTTGGGACGCCTCTGTTTACAAGAACCTCGTTTACAGTACAAGTTCAACATCGCAGAAAGTGAAAAATGGATAAAGAAGTTGTGGTATTTACTTACAAAGCAATATCACTCAGCAATGAAATCTATGTCATCAGGCCCTTAGCAGCACAATGAGTGGATTCAGGTATGATGATTCTAACTGAAATAAGTCACACAGAAAAAGAAACATCATAAGATATCAGTAATACACGGAATGTAAACTTGGCTACACAGGAACTAAATTACAGAACAGAACAGGGTCTCAAATTTAGAAAACCAACTTATGCTTGCTTAAGAGGAAAGGTGAGTTGGGGTGCTGCATAAAACCAGAGATTGAAATGAGCACAGATAAAGTTCCTTAAGCCAAATATGGAATAGACAAGAGCTACTCCTTGCTCAACGAAATGGACTCAACACCGCATATTAAATGCCTAAGAATGTACCTGACTAGTAAGTATCTTAAAACCTATGGATTGCTATGTCTCCGAAAGAGAATCAAGCATGTGTACAGGGGCATAAACGCAGCAGTGATAGGATTGGAGAGGTTCGGTGAGCAAATGAAGACCCTTTGAAGTCATATCGCATGGTACCCATTCCACGGGTTTCAACTACCCAGGTTTAAGGTATTCTTCCTTCAGCTAAAACATGCATGTGGAACCTAGAGTATGATCAACCATGTGATCGGGAGACGTGTTCAAATATGTCTCAGTTTTCGTACCCTGGTACTCGGGTGCAACATTCCAGACGCTTTACTAACACCCTCCCGACTTGGAGAGTCAGTCCCTTTAACCTCCTGTTTGGCCCAGTTTGCAATTTCTGCGGAAGATGAACAGGAATAGCGAGAACCAATGAGAGACTAGCTGGAGGTGTCTGGACGGGCAAATTTAACTCTCATTTCCCACCAGGAAGAGGAATTAACCAAAGGCTCAGCGTGCCGTGCCGGAACCAGATTAGGGCCTGAAGCCATCCTGCGGTGTTGCGGCCAGCTCAAAAGAAAGCGAGTTGAAGAAAGGAGCTCAGGGGCACTGTAATTCACAAACCTGCAGAGTTATAAATGACAGCTATCGTCCAAAAATATACTGAAGTAAGGCTGCCAAGAGGACTTGAAAGCGGGGCAGAATTGCAGGAAACCGATTTCAGGAGGCAGACTGGAATTGCATTGAAAGCATAGGAAAAGAGGCAGAACGTCCACAATGATGCACTTGGCCAAAAAGGGCGTATGCGTTTTTTCCTGAATATATTCAGGAAAAAACGCATACGCCCTTTTTGGCCAACCAAGCAAGCTTGCAAAGGAAATCTGCACTACAATGAAGTCTCACTTCCCCCCGGTCAAAAGGGCCATCTGAAAAAAGTGTAAAATCCAGAAAGGCAGGACAGGCCATGGAGAACTGGGAGCCTTGTTATGCTGATGGGCGGGATGTAAATTGCCAACAGACACTCGGGAGAAGTGTATGGTGTTTCCTGAAACATCTAAAAAACAAAGCAACAGAGCCTAGGGCACTTCCACTTATGGTCCTATAGCTTAGGGAAATTAAAATCAAAAAGACACAGCCACCCCAAAGTTTGGGACGCCTCTGTTTACAAGAACCTCGTTTACAGTACAAGTTCAACATCGCAGAAAGTGAAAAATGGATAAAGAAGTTGTGGTATTTACTTACAAAGCAATATCACTCAGCAATGAAATCTATGTCATCAGGCCCTTAGCAGCACAATGAGTGGATTCAGGTATGATGATTCTAACTGAAATAAGTCACACAGAAAAAGAAACATCATAAGATATCAGTAATACACGGAATGTAAACTTGGCTACACAGGAACTGAATTACAGAACAGAACAGGGTCTCAAATTTAGAAAACCAACTTATGCTTGCTTAAGGGGAAAGGTGAGTTGGGGTGCTGCATAAAACCAGAGATTGAAATGAGCACAGATAAAGTTCCTTAAGCCAAATATGGAATAGACAAGAGCTACTCCTTGCTCAACGAAATGGACTCAACACCGCATATTAAATGCCTAAGAATGTACCTGACTAGTAAGTATCTTAAAACCTATGGATTGCTATGTCTCCGAAAGAGAATCAAGCATGTGTACAGGGGCATAAACGCAGCAGTGATAGGATTGGAGAGGTTCGGTGAGCAAATGAAGACCCTTTGAAGTCATATCGCATGGTACCCATTCCACGGGTTTCAACTACCCAGGTTTAAGGTATTCTTCCTTCAGCTAAAACATGCATGTGGAACCTAGAGTATGATCAACCATGTGATCGGGAGACGTGTTCAAATATGTCTCAGTTTTCGTACCCTGGTACTCGGGTGCAACATTCCAGACGCTTTACTAACACCCTCCCGACTTGGAGAGTCAGTCCCTTTAACCTCCTGTTTGGCCCAGTTTGCAATTTCTGCGGAAGATGAACAGGAATAGCGAGAACCAATGAGAGACTAGCTGGAGGTGTCTGGACGGGCAAATTTAACTCTCATTTCCCACCAGGAAGAGGAATTAACCAAAGGCTCAGCGTGCCGTGCCGGAACCAGATTAGGGCCTGAAGCCATCCTGCGGTGTTGCGGCCAGCTCAAAAGAAAGCGAGTTGAAGAAAGGAGCTCAGGGGCACTGTAATTCACAAACCTGCAGAGTTATAAATGACAGCTATCGTCCAAAAATATACTGAAGTAAGGCTGCCAAGAGGACTTGAAAGCGGGGCAGAATTGCAGGAAACCGATTTCAGGAGGTAGACTGGAATTGCATTGAAAGCATAGGAAAAGAGGCAGAACGTCCACAATGATGCACTTGGCCAAAAAGGGCGTATGCGTTTTTTCCTGAATATATTCAGGAAAAAACGCATACGCCCTTTTTGGCCAACCAAGCAAGCTTGCAAAGGAAATCTGCACTACAATGAAGTCTCACTTCCCCCCGGTCAAAAGGGCCATCTGAAAAAAGTGTAAAATCCAGAAAGGCAGGACAGGCCATGGAGAACTGGGAGCCTTGTTATGCTGATGGGCGGGATGTAAATTGCCAACAGACACTCGGGAGAAGTGTATGGTGTTTCCTGAAACATCTAAAAAACAAAGCAACAGAGCCTAGGGCACTTCCACTTATGGTCCTATAGCTTAGGGAAATTAAAATCAAAAAGACACAGCCACCCCAAAGTTTGGGACGCCTCTGTTTACAAGAACCTCGTTTACAGTACAAGTTCAACATCGCAGAAAGTGAAAAATGGATAAAGAAGTTGTGGTATTTACTTACAAAGCAATATCACTCAGCAATGAAATCTATGTCATCAGGCCCTTAGCAGCACAATGAGTGGATTCAGGTATGATGATTCTAACTGAAATAAGTCACACAGAAAAAGAAACATCATAAGATATCAGTAATACACGGAATGTAAACTTGGCTACACAGGAACTGAATTACAGAACAGAACAGGGTCTCAAATTTAGAAAACCAACTTATGCTTGCTTAAGGGGAAAGGTGAGTTGGGGTGCTGCATAAAACCAGAGATTGAAATGAGCACAGATAAAGATCCTTAAGCCAAATATGGAATAGACAAGAGCTACCTCTTGCTCAACGAAATGGACTCAACACCGCATATTAAATGCCTAAGAATGTACCTGACTAGTAAGTATCTTAAAACCTATGGATTGCTATGTCTCCGAAAGAGAATCAAGCATGTGTACAGGGGCATAAACGCAGCAGTGATAGGATTGGAGAGGTTCGGTGAGCAAATGAAGACCCTTTGAAGTCATATTGCATGGTACCCATTCCACGGGTTTCAACTACCCAGGTTTAAGGTATTCTTCCTTCAGCTAAAACATGCATGTGGAACCTAGAGTATGATCAACCATGTGATCGGGAGACGTGTTCAAATATGTCTCAGTTTTCGTACCCTGGTACTCAGGTGCAACATTCCAGACGCTTTACTAACACCCTCCCGACTTGGAGAGTCAGTCCCTTTAACCTCCTGTTTGGCCCAGTTTGCAATTTCTGCGGAAGATGAACAGGAATAGCGAGAACCAATGAGAGACTAGCTGGAGGTGTCTGGACGGGCAAATTTAACTCTCATTTCCCACCAGGAAGAGGAATTAACCAAAGGCTCAGCGTGCCGTGCCGGAACCAGATTAGGGCCTGAAGCCATCCTGCGGTGTTGCGGCCAGGTCACAAGAAAGCGAGTTGAAGAAAGGAGCTCAGGGGCACTGTAATTCACAAACCTGCAGAGTTATAAATGACAGCTATCGTCCAAAAATATACTGAAGTAAGGCTGCCAAGAGGACTTGAAAGCGGGGCAGAATTGCAGGAAACCGATTTCAGGAGGTAGACTGGAATTGCATTGAAAGCATAGGAAAAGAGGCAGAACGTCCACAATGATGCACTTGGCCAAAAAGGGCGTATGCGTTTTTTCCTGAATATATTCAGGAAAAAACGCATACGCCCTTTTTGGCCAACCAAGCAAGCTTGCAAAGGAAATCTGCACTACAATGAAGTCTCACTTCCCCCCGGTCAAAAGGGCCATCTGAAAAAAGTGTAAAATCCAGAAAGGCAGGACAGGCCATGGAGAACTGGGAGCCTTGTTATGCTGATGGGCGGGATGTAAATTGCCAACAGACACTCGGGAGAAGTGTATGGTGTTTCCTGAAACATCTAAAAAACAAAGCAACAGAGCCTAGGGCACTTCCACTTATGGTCCTATAGCTTAGGGAAATTAAAATCAAAAAGACACAGCCACCCCAAAGTTTGGGACGCCTCTGTTTACAAGAACCTCGTTTACAGTACAAGTTCAACATCGCAGAAAGTGAAAAATGGATAAAGAAGTTGTGGTATTTACTTACAAAGCAATATCACTCAGCAATGAAATCTATGTCATCAGGCCCTTAGCAGCACAATGAGTGGATTCAGGTATGATGATTCTAACTGAAATAAGTCACACAGAAAAAGAAACATCATAAGATATCAGTAATACACGGAATGTAAACTTGGCTACACAGGAACTGAATTACAGAACAGAACAGGGTCTCAAATTTAGAAAACCAACTTATGCTTGCTTAAGGGGAAAGGTGAGTTGGGGTGCTGCATAAAACCAGAGATTGAAATGAGCACAGATAAAGATCCTTAAGCCAAATATGGAATAGACAAGAGCTACCTCTTGCTCAACGAAATGGACTCAACACCGCATATTAAATGCCTAAGAATGTACCTGACTAGTAAGTATCTTAAAACCTATGGATTGCTATGTCTCCGAAAGAGAATCAAGCATGTGTACAGGGGCATAAACGCAGCAGTGATAGGATTGGAGAGGTTCGGTGAGCAAATGAAGACCCTTTGAAGTCATATTGCATGGTACCCATTCCACGGGTTTCAACTACCCAGGTTTAAGGTATTCTTCCTTCAGCTAAAACATGCATGTGGAACCTAGAGTATGATCAACCATGTGATCGGGAGACGTGTTCAAATATGTCTCAGTTTTCGTACCCTGGTACTCGGGTGCAACATTCCAGACGCTTTACTAACACCCTCCCGACTTGGAGAGTCAGTCCCTTTAACCTCCT
This sequence comes from Pseudorca crassidens, assembly GCF_039906515.1. Classification (NCBI taxonomy): domain Eukaryota; kingdom Metazoa; phylum Chordata; class Mammalia; order Artiodactyla; family Delphinidae; genus Pseudorca; species Pseudorca crassidens. Next base: position 212,847 of record NW_027136090.1, on the reverse strand, counting down.
GTTTGGCCCAGTTTGCAATTTCTGCGGAAGATGAACAGGAATAGCGAGAACCAATGAGAGACTAGCTGGAGGTGTCTGGACGGGCAAATTTAACTCTCATTTCCCACCAGGAAGAGGAATTAACCAAAGGCTCAGCGTGACGTGCCGGAACCAGATTAGGGCCTGAAGCCATCCTGCGGTGTTGCGGCCAGGTCACAAGAAAGCGAGTTGAAGAAAGGAGCTCAGGGGCACTGTAATTCACAAACCTGCAGAGTTATAAATGACAGCTATCGTCCAAAAATATACTGAAGTAAGGCTGCCAAGAGGACTTGAAAGCGGGGCAGAATTGCAGGAAACCGATTTCAGGAGGTAGACTGGAATTGCATTGAAAGCATAGGAAAAGAGGCAGAACGTCCACAATGATGCACTTGGCCATAAAGGGCGTATGCGTTTTTTCCTGAATATATTCAGGAAAAAACGCATACGCCCTTTTTGGCCAACCAAGCAAGCTTGCAAAGGAAATCTGCACTACAATGAAGTCTCACTTCCCCCCGGTCAAAAGGGCCATCTGAAAAAAGTGTAAAATCCAGAAAGGCAGGACAGGCCATGGAGAACTGGGAGCCTTGTTATGCTGATGGGCGGGATGTAAATTGCCAACAGACACTCGGGAGAAGTGTATGGTGTTTCCTGAAACATCTAAAAAACAAAGCAACAGAGCCTAGGGCACTTCCACTTATGGTCCTATAGCTTAGGGAAATTAAAATCAAAAAGACACAGCCACCCCAAAGTTTGGGACGCCTCTGTTTACAAGAACCTCGTTTACAGTACAAGTTCAACATCGCAGAAAGTGAAAAATGGATAAAGAAGTTGTGGTATTTACTTACAAAGCAATATCACTCAGCAATGAAATCTATGTCATCAGGCCCTTAGCAGCACAATGAGTGGATTCAGGTATGATGATTCTAACTGAAATAAGTCACACAGAAAAAGAAACATCATAAGATATCAGTAATACACGGAATGTAAACTTGGCTACACAGGAAATGAATTACAGAACAGAACAGGGTCTCAAATTTAGAAAACCAACTTATGCTTGCTTAAGGGGAAAGGTGAGTTGGGGTGCTGCATAAAACCAGAGATTGAAATGAGCACAGATAAAGTTCCTTAAGCCAAATATGGAATAGACAAGAGCTACTCCTTGCTCAACGAAATGGACTCAACACCGCATATTAAACGCCTAAGAATGTACCTGACTAGTAAGTATCTTAAAACCTATGGATTGCTATGTCTCTGAAAGAGAATCAAGCATGTGTACAGGGGCATAAACGCAGCAGTGATAGGATTGGAGAGGTTCGGTGAGCAAATGAAGACCCTTTGAAGTCATATTGCATGGTACCCATTCCACGGGTTTCAACTACCCAGGTTTAAGGTATTCTTCCTTCAGGTAAAACATGCATGTGGAACCTAGAGTATGATCAACCATGTGATCGGGAGACGTGTTCAAATATGTCTCAGTTTTCGTACCCTGGTACTCGGGTGCAATATTCCAGACGCTTTACTAACACCCTCCCGACTTGGAGAGTCAGTCCCTTTAACCTCCTGTTTGGCCCAGTTTGCAATTTCTGCGGAAGATGAACAGGAATAGCGAGAATCAATGAGAGACTAGCTGGAGGTGTCTGGACGGGCAAATTTAACTCTCATTTCCCACCAGGAAGAGGAATTAACCAAAGGCTCAGCGTGCCGTGCCGGAACCAGATTAGGGCCTGAAGCCATCCTGCGGTGTTGCGGCCAGCTCAAAAGAAAGCGAGTTGAAGAAAGGAGCTCAGGGGCACTGTAATTCACAAACCTGCAGAGTTATAAATGACAGCTATCGTCCAAAAATATACTGAAGTAAGGCTGCCAAGAGGACTTGAAAGCGGGGCAGAATGGCAGGAAACCGATTTCAGGAGGTAGACTGGAATTGCATTGAAAGCATAGGAAAAGAGGCAGAACGTCCACAATGATGCACTTGGCCAAAAAGGGCGTATGCGTTTTTTCCTGAATATATTCAGGAAAAAACGCATACGCCCTTTTTGGCCAACCAAGCAAGCTTGCAAAGGAAATCTGCACTACAATGAAGTCTCACTTCCCCCCGGTCAAAAGGGCCATCTGAAAAAAGTGTAAAATCCAGAAAGACAGGACAGGCCATGGAGAACTGGGAGCCTTGTTATGCTGATGGGCGGGATGTAAATTGCCAACAGACACTCGGGAGAAGTGTATGGTGTTTCCTGAAACATCTAAAAAACAAAGCAACAGAGCCTAGGGCACTTCCACTTATGGTCCTATAGCTTAGGGAAATTAAAATCAAAAAGACACAGCCACCCCAAAGTTTGGGACGTCTCTGTTTACAAGAACCTCGTTTACAGTACAAGTTCAACATCGCAGAAAGTGAAAAATGGATAAAGAAGTTGTGGTATTTACTTACAAAGCAATATCACTCAACAATGAAATCTATGTCATCAGGCCCTTAGCAGCACAATGAGTGGATTCAGGTATGATGATTCTAACTGAAATAAGTCACACAGAAAAAGAAACATCATAAGATATCAGTAATACACGGAATGTAAACTTGGCTACACAGGAACTGAATTACAGAACAGAACAGGGTCTCAAATTTAGAAAACCAACTTATGCTTGCTTAAGGGGAAAGGTGAGTTGGGGTGCTGCATAAAACCAGAGATTGAAATGAGCACAGATAAAGTTCCTTAAGCCAAATATGGAATAGACAAGAGCTACTCCTTGCTCAACGAAATGGACTCAACACCGCATATTAAATGCCTAAGAATGTACCTGACTAGTAAGTATCTTAAAACCTATGGATTGCTATGTCTCCGAAAGAGAATCAAGCATGTGTACAGGGGCATAAACGCAGCAGTGATAGGATTGGAGAGGTTCGGTGAGCAAATGAAGACCCTTTGAAGTCATATTGCATGGTACCCATTCCACGGGTTTCAACTACCCAGGTTTAAGGTATTCTTCCTTCAGCTAAAACATGCATGTGGAACCTAGAGTATGATCAACCATGTGATCGGGAGACGTGTTCAAATATGTCTCAGTTTTCGTACCCTGGTACTCGGGTGCAACATTCCAGACGCTTTACTAACACCCTCCCGACTTGGAGAGTCAGTCCCTTTAACCTCCTGTTTGGCCCAGTTTGCAATTTCTGCGGAAGATGAACAGGAATAGCGAGAACCAATGAGAGACTAGCTGGAGGTGTCTGGACGGGCAAATTTAACTCTCATTTCCCACCAGGAAGAGGAATTAACCAAAGGCTCAGCGTGCCGTGCCGGAACCAGATTAGGGCCTGAAGCCATCCTGCGGTGTTGCAGCCAGCTCAAAAGAAAGCGAGTTGAAGAAAGGAGCTCAGGGGCACTGTAATTCACAAACCTGCAGAGTTATAAATGACAGCTATCGTCCAAAAATATACTGAAGTAAGGCTGCCAAGAGGACTTGAAAGCGGGGCAGAATGGCAGGAAACCGATTTCAGGAGGTAGACTGGAATTGCATTGAAAGCATAGGAAAAGAGGCAGAACGTCCACAATGATGCACTTGGCCAAAAAGGGCATATGTGTTTTTTCCTGAATATATTCAGGAAAAAACGCATACGCCCTTTTTGGCCAACCAAGCAAGCTTGCAAAGGAAATCTGCACTACAATGAAGTCTCACTTCCCCCCGGTCAAAGGGCCATCTGAAAAAAGTGTAAAATCCAGAAAGACAGGACAGGCCATGGAGAACTGGGAGCCTTGTTATGCTGATGGGCGGGATGTAAATTGCCAACAGACACTCGGGAGAAGTGTATGGTGTTTCCTGAAACATCTAAAAAACAAAGCAACAGAGCCTAGGGCACTTCCACTTATGGTCCTATAGCTTAGGGAAATTAAAATCAAAAAGACACAGCCACCCCAAAGTTTGGGACGTCTCTGTTTACAAGAACCTCGTTTACAGTACAAGTTCAACATCGCAGAAAGTGAAAAATGGATAAAGAAGTTGTGGTATTTACTTACAAAGCAATATCACTCAGCAATGAAATCTATGTCATCAGGCCCTTAGCAGCACAATGAGTGGATTCAGGTATGATGATTCTAACTGAAATAAGTCACACAGAAAAAGAAACATCATAAGATATCAGTAATACACGGAATGTAAACTTGGCTACACAGGAACTGAATTACAGAACAGAACAGGGTCTCAAATTTAGAAAACCAACTTATGCTTGCTTAAGGGGAAAGGTGAGTTGGGGTGCTGCATAAAACCAGAGATTGAAATGAGCACAGATAAAGTTCCTTAAGCCAAATATGGAATAGACAAGAGCTACTCCTTGCTCAACGAAATGGACTCAACACCGCATATTAAACGCCTAAGAATGTACCTGACTAGTAAGTATCTTAAAACCTATGGATTGCTATGTCTCTGAAAGAGAATCAAGCATGTGTACAGGGGCATAAACACAGCAGTGATAGGATTGGAGAGGTTCGGTGAGCAAATGAAGACCCTTTGAAGTCATATTGCATGGTACCCATTCCACGGGTTTCAACTACCCAGGTTTAAGGTATTCTTCCTTCAGGTAAAACATGCATGTGGAACCTAGAGTATGATCAACCATGTGATCGGGAGACGTGTTCAAATATGTCTCAGTTTTCGTACCCTGGTACTCGGGTGCAATATTCCAGACGCTTTACTAACACCCTCCCGACTTGGAGAGTCAGTCCCTTTAACCTCCTGTTTGGCCCAGTTTGCAATTTCTGCGGAAGATGAACAGGAATAGCGAGAATCAATGAGAGACTAGCTGGAGGTGTCTGGACGGGCAAATTTAACTCTCATTTCCCACCAGGAAGAGGAATTAACCAAAGGCTCAGCGTGCCGTGCCGGAACCAGATTAGGGCCTGAAGCCATCCTGCGGTGTTGCGGCCAGCTCAAAAGAAAGCGAGTTGAAGAAAGGAGCTCAGGGGCACTGTAATTCACAAACCTGCAGAGTTATAAATGACAGCTATCGTCCAAAAATATACTGAAGTAAGGCTGCCAAGAGGACTTGAAAGCGGGGCAGAATGGCAGGAAACCGATTTCAGGAGGTAGACTGGAATTGCATTGAAAGCATAGGAAAAGAGGCAGAACGTCCACAATGATGCACTTGGCCAAAAAGGGCGTATGCGTTTTTTCCTGAATATATTCAGGAAAAAACGCATACGCCCTTTTTGGCCAACCAAGCAAGCTTGCAAAGGAAATCTGCACTACAATGAAGTCTCACTTCCCCCCGGTCAAAGGGCCATCTGAAAAAAGTGTAAAATCCAGAAAGACAGGACAGGCCATGGAGAACTGGGAGCCTTGTTATGCTGATGGGCGGGATGTAAATTGCCAACAGACACTCGGGAGAAGTGTATGGTGTTTCCTGAAACATCTAAAAAACAAAGCAACAGAGCCTAGGGCACTTCCACTTATGGTCCTATAGCTTAGGGAAATTAAAATCAAAAAGACACAGCCACCCCAAAGTTTGGGACGCCTCTGTTTACAAGAACCTCGTTTACAGTACAAGTTCAACATCGCAGAAAGTGAAAAATGGATAAAGAAGTTGTGGTATTTACTTACAAAGCAATATCACTCAGCAATGAAATCTATGTCATCAGGCCCTTAGCAGCACAATGAGTGGATTCAGGTATGATGATTCTAACTGAAATAAGTCACACAGAAAAAGAAACATCATAAGATATCAGTAATACACGGAATGTAAACTTGGCTACACAGGAACTGAATTACAGAACAGAACAGGGTCTCAAATTTAGAAAACCAACTTATGCTTGCTTAAGGGGAAAGGTGAGTTGGGGTGCTGCATAAAACCAGAGATTGAAATGAGCACAGATAAAGTTCCTTAAGCCAAATATGGAATAGACAAGAGCTACTCCTTGCTCAACGAAATGGACTCAACACCGCATATTAAATGCCTAAGAATGTACCTGACTAGTAAGTATCTTAAAACCTATGGATTGCTATGTCTCCGAAAGAGAATCAAGCATGTGTACAGGGGCATAAACGCAGCAGTGATAGGATTGGAGAGGTTCGGTGAGCAAATGAAGACCCTTTGAAGTCATATTGCATGGTACCCATTCCACGGGTTTCAACTACCCAGGTTTAAGGTATTCTTCCTTCAGCTAAAACATGCATGTGGAACCTAGAGTATGATCAACCATGTGATCGGGAGACGTGTTCAAATATGTCTCAGTTTTCGTACCCTGGTACTCGGGTGCAACATTCCAGACGCTTTACTAACACCCTCCCGACTTGGAGAGTCAGTCCCTTTAACCTCCTGTTTGGCCCAGTTTGCAATTTCTGCGGAAGATGAACAGGAATAGCGAGAACCAATGAGAGACTAGCTGGAGGTGTCTGGATGGGCAAATTTAACTCTCATTTCCCACCAGGAAGAGGAATTAACCAAAGGCTCAGCGTGCCGTGCCGGAACCAGATTAGGGCCTGAAGCCATCCTGCGGTGTTGCGGCCAGGTCACAAGAAAGCGAGTTGAAGAAAGGAGCTCAGGGGCACTGTAATTCACAAACCTGCAGAGTTATAAATGACAGCTATCGTCCAAAAATATACTGAAGTAAGGCTGCCAAGAGGACTTGAAAGCGGGGCAGAATTGCAGGAAACCGATTTCAGGAGGTAGACTGGAATTGCATTGAAAGCATAGGAAAAGAGGCAGAACGTCCACAATGATGCACTTGGCCAAAAAGGGCGTATGCGTTTTTTCCTGAATATATTCAGGAAAAAACGCATACGCCCTTTTTGGCCAACCAAGCAAGCTTGCAAAGGAAATCTGCACTACAATGAAGTCTCACTTCCCCCCGGTCAAAAGGGCCATCTGAAAAAAGTGTAAAATCCAGAAAGGCAGGACAGGCCATGGAGAACTGGGAGCCTTGTTATGCTGATGGGCGGGATGTAAATTGCCAACAGACACTCGGGAGAAGTGTATGGTGTTTCCTGAAACATCTAAAAAACAAAGCAACAGAGCCTAGGGCACTTCCACTTATGGTCCTATAGCTTAGGGAAATTAAAATCAAAAAGACACAGCCACCCCAAACATTGGGACGCCTCTGTTTACAAGAACCTCGTTTACCGTACAAGTTCAACATCGCAGAAAGTGAAAAATGGATAAAGAAGTTGTGGTATTTACTTACAAAGCAATATCACTCAGCAATGAAATCTATGTCATCAGGCCCTTAGCAGCACAATGAGTGGATTCAGGTATGATGATTCTAACTGAAATAAGTCACACAGAAAAAGAAACATCATAAGATATCAGTAATACACGGAATGTAAACTTGGCTACACAGGAACTGAATTACAGAACAGAACAGGGTCTCAAATTTAGAAAACCAACTTATGCTTGCTTAAGGGGAAAGGTGAGTTGGGGTGCTGCATAAAACCAGAGATTGAAATGAGCACAGATAAAGTTCCTTAAGCCAAATGTGGAATAGACAAGAGCTACTCCTTGCTCAACGAAATGGACTCAACACCGCATATTAAACGCCTAAGAATGTACCTGACTAGTAAGTATCTTAAAACCTATGGATTGCTATGTCTCTGAAAGAGAATCAAGCATGTGTACAGGGGCATAAACACAGCAGTGATAGGATTGGAGAGGTTCGGTGAGCAAATGAAGACCCTTTGAAGTCATATTGCATGGTACCCATTCCACGGGTTTCAACTACCCAGGTTTAAGGTATTCTTCCTTCAGCTAAAACATGCATGTGGAACCTAGAGTATGATCAACCATGTGATCGGGAGATGTGTTCAAATATGTCTCAGTTTTCGTACCCTGGTACTCGGGTGCAACATTCCAGACGCTTTACTAACACCCTCCCGACTTGGAGAGTCAGTCCCTTTAACCTCCTGTTTGGCCCAGTTTGCAATTTCTGCGGAAGATGAACAGGAATAGTGAGAACCAATGAGAGACTAGCTGGAGGTGTCTGGACGGGCAAATTTAACTCTCATTTCCCACCAGGAAGAGGAATTAACCAAAGGCTCAGCGTGCCGTGCCGGAACCAGATTAGGGCCTGAAGCCATCCTGCGGTGTTGCGGCCAGCTCAAAAGAAAGCGAGTTGAAGAAAGGAGCTCAGGGGCACTGTAATTCACAAACCTGCAGAGTTATAAATGACAGCTATCGTCCAAAAATATACTGAAGTAAGGCTGCCAAGAGGACTTGAAAGCGGGGCAGAATTGCAGGAAACCGATTTCAGGAGGCAGACTGGAATTGCATTGAAAGCATAGGAAAAGAGGCAGAACGTCCACAATGATGCACTTGGCCAAAAAGGGCGTATGCGTTTTTTCCTGAATATATTCAGGAAAAAACGCATACGCCCTTTTTGGCCAACCAAGCAAGCTTGCAAAGGAAATCTGCACTACAATGAAGTCTCACTTCCCCCCGGTCAAAAGGGCCATCTGAAAAAAGTGTAAAATCCAGAAAGACAGGACAGGCCATGGAGAACTGGGAGCCTTGTTATGCTGATGGGCGGGATGTAAATTGCCAACAGACACTCGGGAGAAGTGTATGGTGTTTCCTGAAACATCTAAAAAACAAAGCAACAGAGCCTAGGGCACTTCCACTTATGGTCCTATAGCTTAGGGAAATTAAAATCAAAAAGACACAGCCACCTCAAAGTTTGGGACGCCTCTGTTTACAAGAACCTCGTTTACAGTACAAGTTCAACATCGCAGAAAGTGAAAAATGGATAAAGAAGTTGTGGTATTTACTTACAAAGCAATATCACTCAGCAATGAAATCTATGTCATCAGGCCCTTAGCAGCACAATGAGTGGATTCAGGTATGATGATTCTAACTGAAATAAGTCACACAGAAAAAGAAACATCATAAGATATCAGTAATACACGGAATGTAAACTTGGCTACACAGGAACTGAATTACAGAACAGAACAGGGTCTCAAATTTAGAAAACCAACTTATGCTTGCTTAAGGGGAAAGGTGAGTTGGGGTGCTGCATAAAACCAGAGATTGAAATGAGCACAGATAAAGTTCCTTAAGCCAAATATGGAATAGACAAGAGCTACTCCTTGCTCAACGAAATGGACTCAACACCGCATATTAAACGCCTAAGAATGTACCTGACTAGTAAGTATCTTAAAACCTATGGATTGCTATGTCTCTGAAAGAGAATCAAGCATGTGTACAGGGGCATAAACACAGCAGTGATAGGATTGGAGAGGTTCGGTGAGCAAATGAAGACCCTTTGAAGTCATATTGCATGGTACCCATTCCACGGGTTTCAACTACCCAGGTTTAAGGTATTCTTCCTTCAGGTAAAACATGCATGTGGAACCTAGAGTATGATCAACCATGTGATCGGGAGACGTGTTCAAATATGTCTCAGTTTTCGTACCCTGGTACTCGGGTGCAATATTCCAGACGCTTTACTAACACCCTCCCGACTTGGAGAGTCAGTCCCTTTAACCTCCTGTTTGGCCCAGTTTGCAATTTCTGCGGAAGATGAACAGGAATAGCGAGAATCAATGAGAGACTAGCTGGAGGTGTCTGGACGGGCAAATTTAACTCTCATTTCCCACCAGGAAGAGGAATTAACCAAAGGCTCAGCGTGCCGTGCCGGAACCAGATTAGGGCCTGAAGCCATCCTGCGGTGTTGCGGCCAGCTCAAAAGAAAGCGAGTTGAAGAAAGGAGCTCAGGGGCACTGTAATTCACAAACCTGCAGAGTTATAAATGACAGCTATCGTCCAAAAATATACTGAAGTAAGGCTGCCAAGAGGACTTGAAAGCGGGGCAGAATGGCAGGAAACCGATTTCAGGAGGTAGACTGGAATTGCATTGAAAGCATAGGAAAAGAGGCAGAACGTCCACAATGATGCACTTGGCCAAAAAGGGCGTATGCGTTTTTTCCTGAATATATTCAGGAAAAAACGCATACGCCCTTTTTGGCCAACCAAGCAAGCTTGCAAAGGAAATCTGCACTACAATGAAGTCTCACTTCCCCCCGGTCAAAGGGCCATCTGAAAAAAGTGTAAAATCCAGAAAGACAGGACAGGCCATGGAGAACTGGGAGCCTTGTTATGCTGATGGGCGGGATGTAAATTGCCAACAGACACTCGGGAGAAGTGTATGGTGTTTCCTGAAACATCTAAAAAACAAAGCAACAGAGCCTAGGGCACTTCCACTTATGGTCCTATAGCTTAGGGAAATTAAAATCAAAAAGACACAGCCACCTCAAAGTTTGGGACGCCTCTGTTTACAAGAACCTCGTTTACAGTACAAGTTCAACATCGCAGAAAGTGAAAAATGGATAAAGAAGTTGTGGTATTTACTTACAAAGCAATATCACTCAGCAATGAAATCTATGTCATCAGGCCCTTAGCAGCACAATGAGTGGATTCAGGTATGATGATTCTAACTGAAATAAGTCACACAGAAAAAGAAACATCATAAGATATCAGTAATACACGGAATGTAAACTTGGCTACACAGGAACTGAATTACAGAACAGAACAGGGTCTCAAATTTAGAAAACCAACTTATGCTTGCTTAAGGGGAAAGGTGAGTTGGGGTGCTGCATAAAACCAGAGATTGAAATGAGCACAGATAAAGTTCCTTAAGCCAAATATGGAATAGACAAGAGCTACTCCTTGCTCAACGAAATGGACTCAACACCGCATATTAAATGCCTAAGAATGTACCTGACTAGTAAGTATCTTAAAACCTATGGATTGCTATGTCTCCGAAAGAGAATCAAGCATGTGTACAGGGGCATAAACGCAGCAGTGATAGGATTGGAGAGGTTCGGTGAGCAAATGAAGACCCTTTGAAGTCATATTGCATGGTACCCATTCCACGGGTTTCAACTACCCAGGTTTAAGGTATTCTTCCTTCAGCTAAAACATGCATGTGGAACCTAGAGTATGATCAACCATGTGATCGGGAGACGTGTTCAAATATGTCTCAGTTTTCGTACCCTGGTACTCGGGTGCAACATTCCAGACGCTTTACTAACACCCTCCCGACTTGGAGAGTCAGTCCCTTTAACCTCCTGTTTGGCCCAGTTTGCAATTTCTGCGGAAGATGAACAGGAATAGCGAGAACCAATGAGAGACTAGCTGGAGGTGTCTGGATGGGCAAATTTAACTCTCATTTCCCACCAGGAAGAGGAATTAACCAAAGGCTCAGCGTGCCGTGCCGGAACCAGATTAGGGCCTGAAGCCATCCTGCGGTGTTGCGGCCAGGTCACAAGAAAGCGAGTTGAAGAAAGGAGCTCAGGGGCACTGTAATTCACAAACCTGCAGAGTTATAAATGACAGCTATCGTCCAAAAATATACTGAAGTAAGGCTGCCAAGAGGACTTGAAAGCGGGGCAGAATTGCAGGAAACCGATTTCAGGAGGTAGACTGGAATTGCATTGAAAGCATAGGAAAAGAGGCAGAACGTCCACAATGATGCACTTGGCCAAAAAGGGCGTATGCGTTTTTTCCTGAATATATTCAGGAAAAAACGCATACGCCCTTTTTGGCCAACCAAGCAAGCTTGCAAAGGAAATCTGCACTACAATGAAGTCTCACTTCCCCCCGGTCAAAAGGGCCATCTGAAAAAAGTGTAAAATCCAGAAAGGCAGGACAGGCCATGGAGAACTGGGAGCCTTGTTATGCTGATGGGCGGGATGTAAATTGCCAACAGACACTCGGGAGAAGTGTATGGTGTTTCCTGAAACATCTAAAAAACAAAGCAACAGAGCCTAGGGCACTTCCACTTATGGTCCTATAGCTTAGGGAAATTAAAATCAAAAAGACACAGCCACCCCAAACATTGGGACGCCTCTGTTTACAAGAACCTCGTTTACCGTACAAGTTCAACATCGCAGAAAGTGAAAAATGGATAAAGAAGTTGTGGTATTTACTTACAAAGCAATATCACTCAGCAATGAAATCTATGTCATCAGGCCCTTAGCAGCACAATGAGTGGATTCAGGTATGATGATTCTAACTGAAATAAGTCACACAGAAAAAGAAACATCATAAGATATCAGTAATACACGGAATGTAAACTTGGCTACACAGGAACTGAATTACAGAACAGAACAGGGTCTCAAATTTAGAAAACCAACTTATGCTTGCTTAAGGGGAAAGGTGAGTTGGGGTGCTGCATAAAACCAGAGATTGAAATGAGCACAGATAAAGTTCCTTAAGCCAAATGTGGAATAGACAAGAGCTACTCCTTGCTCAACGAAATGGACTCAACACCGCATATTAAACGCCTAAGAATGTACCTGACTAGTAAGTATCTTAAAACCTATGGATTGCTATGTCTCTGAAAGAGAATCAAGCATGTGTACAGGGGCATAAACACAGCAGTGATAGGATTGGAGAGGTTCGGTGAGCAAATGAAGACCCTTTGAAGTCATATTGCATGGTACCCATTCCACGGGTTTCAACTACCCAGGTTTAAGGTATTCTTCCTTCAGCTAAAACATGCATGTGGAACCTAGAGTATGATCAACCATGTGATCGGGAGATGTGTTCAAATATGTCTCAGTTTTCGTACCCTGGTACTCGGGTGCAACATTCCAGACGCTTTACTAACACCCTCCCGACTTGGAGAGTCAGTCCCTTTAACCTCCTGTTTGGCCCAGTTTGCAATTTCTGCGGAAGATGAACAGGAATAGTGAGAACCAATGAGAGACTAGCTGGAGGTGTCTGGACGGGCAAATTTAACTCTCATTTCCCACCAGGAAGAGGAATTAACCAAAGGCTCAGCGTGCCGTGCCGGAACCAGATTAGGGCCTGAAGCCATCCTGCGGTGTTGCGGCCAGCTCAAAAGAAAGCGAGTTGAAGAAAGGAGCTCAGGGGCACTGTAATTCACAAACCTGCAGAGTTATAAATGACAGCTATCGTCCAAAAATATACTGAAGTAAGGCTGCCAAGAGGACTTGAAAGCGGGGCAGAATTGCAGGAAACCGATTTCAGGAGGCAGACTGGAATTGCATTGAAAGCATAGGAAAAGAGGCAGAACGTCCACAATGATGCACTTGGCCAAAAAGGGCGTATGCGTTTTTTCCTGAATATATTCAGGAAAAAACGCATACGCCCTTTTTGGCCAACCAAGCAAGCTTGCAAAGGAAATCTGCACTACAATGAAGTCTCACTTCCCCCCGGTCAAAAGGGCCATCTGAAAAAAGTGTAAAATCCAGAAAGACAGGACAGGCCATGGAGAACTGGGAGCCTTGTTATGCTGATGGGCGGGATGTAAATTGCCAACAGACACTCGGGAGAAGTGTATGGTGTTTCCTGAAACATCTAAAAAACAAAGCAACAGAGCCTAGGGCACTTCCACTTATGGTCCTATAGCTTAGGGAAATTAAAATCAAAAAGACACAGCCACCTCAAAGTTTGGGACGCCTCTGTTTACAAGAACCTCGTTTACAGTACAAGTTCAACATCGCAGAAAGTGAAAAATGGATAAAGAAGTTGTGGTATTTACTTACAAAGCAATATCACTCAGCAATGAAATCTATGTCATCAGGCCCTTAGCAGCACAATGAGTGGATTCAGGTATGATGATTCTAACTGAAATAAGTCACACAGAAAAAGAAACATCATAAGATATCAGTAATACACGGAATGTAAACTTGGCTACACAGGAACTGAATTACAGAACAGAACAGGGTCTCAAATTTAGAAAACCAACTTATGCTTGCTTAAGGGTAAAGGTGAGTTGGGGTGCTGCATAAAACCAGAGATTGAAATGAGCACAGATAAAGATCCTTAAGCCAAATATGGAATAGACAAGAGCTACCTCTTGCTCAACGAAATGGACTCAACACCGCATATTAAATGCCTAAGAATGTACCTGACTAGTAAGTATCTTAAAACCTATGGATTGCTATGTCTCTGAAAGAGAATCAAGCATGTGTACAGGGGCATAAACGCAGCAGTGATAGGATTGGAGAGGTTCGGTGAGCAAATGAAGACCCTTTGAAGTCATATTGCATGGTACCCATTCCACGGGTTTCAACTACCCAGGTTTAAGGTATTCTTCCTTCAGCTAAAACATGTATGTGGAACCTAGAGTATGATCAACCATGTGATCGGGAGACGTGTTCAAATATGTCTCAGTTTTCGTACCCTGGTACTCGGGTGCAACATTCCAGACGCTTTACTAACACCCTCCCGACTTGGAGAGTCAGTCCCTTTAACCTCCTGTTTGGCCCAGTTTGCAATTTCTGCGGAAGATGAACAGGAATAGCGAGAACCAATGAGAGACTAGCTGGAGGTGTCTGGACGGGCAAATTTAACTCTCATTTCCCACCAGGAAGAGGAATTAACCAAAGGCTCAGCGTGCCGTGCCGGAACCAGATTAGGGCCTGAAGCCATCCTGCGGTGTTGCGGCCAGCTCAAAAGAAAGCGAGTTGAAGAAAGGAGCTCAGGGGCACTGTAATTCACAAACCTTCAGAGTTATAAATGACAGCTATCGTCCAAAAATATACTGAAGTAAGGCTGCCAAGAGGACTTGAAAGCGGGGCAGAATTGCAGGAAACCGATTTCAGGAGGTAGACTGGAATTGCATTGAAAGCATAGGAAAAGAGGCAGAACGTCCACAATGATGCACTTGGCCAAAAAGGGCGTATGCGTTTTTTCCTGAATATATTCAGGAAAAAACGCATACGCCCTTTTTGGCCAACCAAGCAAGCTTGCAAAGGAAATCTGCACTACAATGAAGTCTCACTTCCCCCCGGTCAAAAGGGCCATCTGAAAAAAGTGTAAAATCCAGAAAGGCAGGACAGGCCATGGAGAACTGGGAGCCTTGTTATGCTGATGGGCGGGATGTAAATTGCCAACAGACACTCGGGAGAAGTGTATGGTGTTTCCTGAAACATCTAAAAAACAAAGCAACAGAGCCTAGGGCACTTCCACTTATGGTCCTATAGCTTAGGGAAATTAAAATCAAAAAGACACAGCCACCCCAAAGTTTGGGACGCCTCTGTTTACAAGAACCTCGTTTACAGTACAAGTTCAACATCGCAGAAAGTGAAAAATGGATAAAGAAGTTGTGGTATTTACTTACAAAGCAATATCACTCAGCAATGAAATCTATGTCATCAGGCCCTTAGCAGCACAATGAGTGGATTCAGGTATGATGATTCTAACTGAAATAAGTCACACAGAAAAAGAAACATCATAAGATATCAGTAATACACGGAATGTAAACTTGGCTACACAGGAACTGAATTACAGAACAGAACAGGGTCTCAAATTTAGAAAACCAACTTATGCTTGCTTAAGGGGAAAGGTGAGTTGGGGTGCTGCATAAAACCAGAGATTGAAATGAGCACAGATAAAGTTCCTTAAGCCAAATATGGAATAGACAAGAGCTACTCCTTGCTCAACGAAATGGACTCAACACCGCATATTAAACGCCTAAGAATGTACCTGACTAGTAAGTATCTTAAAACCTATGGATTGCTATGTCTCTGAAAGAGAATCAAGCATGTGTACAGGGGCATAAACACAGCAGTGATAGGATTGGAGAGGTTCGGTGAGCAAATGAAGACCCTTTGAAGTCATATTGCATGGAACCCATTCCACGGGTTTCAACTACCCAGGTTTAAGGTATTCTTCCTTCAGCTAAAACATGCATGTGGAACCTAGAGTATGATCAACCATGTGATCGGGAGACGTGTTCAAATATGTCTCAGTTTTCGTACCCTGGTACTCGGGTGCAATATTCCAGACGCTTTACTAACACCCTCCCGACTTGGAGAGTCAGTCCCTTTAACCTCCTGTTTGGCCCAGTTTGCAATTTCTGCGGAAGATGAACAGGAATAGCGAGAACCAATGAGAGACTAGCTGGAGGTGTCTGGACGGGCAAATTTAACTCTCATTTCCCACCAGGAAGAGGAATTAACCAAAGGCTCAGCGTGCCGTGCCGGAACCAGATTAGGGCCTGAAGCCATCCTGCGGTGTTGCGGCCAGCTCAAAAGAAAGCGAGTTGAAGAAAGGAGCTCAGGGGCACTGTAATTCACAAACCTGCAGAGTTATAAATGACAGCTATCGTCCAAAAATATACTGAAGTAAGGCTGCCAAGAGGACTTGAAAGCGGGGCAGAATTGCAGGAAACCGATTTCAGGAGGTAGACTGGAATTGCATTGAAAGCATAGGAAAAGAGGCAGAACGTCCACAATGATGCACTTGGCCAAAAAGGGCGTATGCGTTTTTTCCTGAATATATTCAGGAAAAAACGCATACGCCCTTTTTGGCCAACCAAGCAAGCTTGCAAAGGAAATCTGCACTACAATGAAGTCTCACTTCCCCCCGGTCAAAAGGGCCATCTGAAAAAAGTGTAAAATCCAGAAAGGCAGGACAGGCCATGGAGAACTGGGAGCCTTGTTATGCTGATGGGCGGGATGTAAATTGCCAACAGACACTCGGGAGAAGTGTATGGTGTTTCCTGAAACATCTAAAAAACAAAGCAACAGAGCCTAGGGCACTTCCACTTATGGTCCTATAGCTTAGGGAAATTAAAATCAAAAAGACACAGCCACCACAAACATTGGGACGCCTCTGTTTACAAGAACCTCGTTTACAGTACAAGTTCAACATCGCAGAAAGTGAAAAATGGATAAAGAATTTGTGGTATTTACTTACAAAGCAATATCACTCAGCAATGAAATCTATGTCATCAGGCCCTTAGCAGCACAATGAGTGGATTCAGGTATGATGATTCTAACTGAAATAAGTCACACAGAAAAAGAAACATCATAAGATATCAGTAATACACGGAATGTAAACTTGGCTACACAGGAACTGAATTACAGAACAGAACAGGGTCTCAAATTTAGAAAACCAACTTATGCTTGCTTAAGGGGAAAGGTGAGTTGGGGTGCTGCATAAAACCAGAGATTGAAATGAGCACAGATAAAGTTCCTTAAGCCAAATATGGAATAGACAAGAGCTACTCCTTGCTCAACGAAATGGACTCAACACCGCATATTAAACGCATAAGAATGTACCTGACTAGTAAGTATCTTAAAACCTATGGATTGCTATGTCTCTGAAAGAGAATCAAGCATGTGTACAGGGGCATAAACACAGCAGTGATAGGATTGGAGAGGTTCGGTGAGCAAATGAAGACCCTTTGAAGTCATATTGCATGGTACCCATTCCACGGGTTTCAACTACCCAGGTTTAAGGTATTCTTCCTTCAGGTAAAACATGCATGTGGAACCTAGAGTATGATCAACCATGTGATCGGGAGACGTGTTCAAATATGTCTCAGTTTTCGTACCCTGGTACTCGGGTGCAACATTCCAGACGCTTTACTAACACCCTCCCGACTTGGAGAGTCAGTCCCTTTAACCTCCTGTTTGGCCCAGTTTGCAATTTCTGCGGAAGATGAACAGGAATAGCGAGAACCAATGAGAGACTAGCTGGAGGTGTCTGGACGGGCAAATTTAACTCTCATTTCCCACCAGGAAGAGGAATTAACCAAAGGCTCAGCGTGCCGTGCCGGAACCAGATTAGGGCCTGAAGCCATCCTGCGGTGTTGCGGCCAGCTCAAAAGAAAGCGAGTTGAAGAAAGGAGCTCAGGGGCACTGTAATTCACAAACCTGCAGAGTTATAAATGACAGCTATCGTCCAAAAATATACTGAAGTAAGGCTGCCAAGAGGACTTGAAAGCGGGGCAGAATTGCAGGAAACCGATTTCAGGAGGTAGACTGGAATTGCATTGAAAGCATAGGAAAAGAGGCAGAACGTCCACAATGATGCACTTGGCCAAAAAGGGCGTATGCGTTTTTTCCTGAATATATTCAGGAAAAAACGCATACGCCCTTTTTGGCCAACCAAGCAAGCTTGCAAAGGAAATCTGCACTACAATGAAGTCTCACTTCCCCCCGGTCAAAAGGGCCATCTGAAAAAAGTGTAAAATCCAGAAAGACAGGACAGGCCATGGAGAACTGGGAGCCTTGTTATGCTGATGGGCGGGATGTAAATTGCCAACAGACACTCGGGAGAAGTGTATGGTGTTTCCTGAAACATCTAAAAAACAAAGCAACAGAGCCTAGGGCACTTCCACTTATGGTCCTATAGCTTAGGGAAATTAAAATCAAAAAGACACAGCCACCCCAAAGTTTGGGACGCCTCTGTTTACAAGAACCTCGTTTACAGTACAAGTTCAACATCGCAGAAAGTGAAAAATGGATAAAGAAGTTGTGGTATTTACTTACAAAGCAATATCACTCAGCAATGAAATCTATGTCATCAGGCCCTTAGCAGCACAATGAGTGGATTCAGGTATGATGATTCTAACTGAAATAAGTCACACAGAAAAAGAAACATCATAAGATATCAGTAATACACGGAATGTAAACTTGGCTACACAGGAACTGAATTACAGAACAGAACAGGGTCTCAAATTTAGAAAACCAACTTATGCTTGCTTAAGGGGAAAGGTGAGTTGGGGTGCTGCATAAAACCAGAGATTGAAATGAGCACAGATAAAGTTCCTTAAGCCAAATATGGAATAGACAAGAGCTACCTCTTGCTCAACGAAATGGACTCAACACCGCATATTAAACGCCTAAGAATGTACCTGACTAGTAAGTATCTTAAAACCTATGGATTGCTATGTCTCCGAAAGAGAATCAAGCATGTGTACAGGGGCATAAACGCAGCAGTGATAGGATTGGAGAGGTTCGGTGAGCAAATGAAGACCCTTTGAAGTCATATTGCATGGTACCCATTCCACGGGTTTCAACTACCCAGGTTTAAGGTATTCTTCCTTCAGCTAAAACATGCATGTGGAACCTAGAGTATGATCAACCATGTGATCGGGAGACGTGTTCCAATATGTCTCAGTTTTCGTCCCCTGGTACTCGGGTGCAACATTCCAGACGCTTTACTAACACCCTCCCGACTTGGAGAGTCAGTCCCTTTAACCTCCTGTTTGGCCCAGTTTGCAATTTCTGCGGAAGATGAACAGGAATAGCGAGAACCAATGAGAGACTAGCTGGAGGTGTCTGGACGGGCAAATTTAACTCTCATTTCCCACCAGGAAGAGGAATTAACCAAAGGCTCAGCGTGCCGTGCCGGAACCAGATTAGGGCCTGAAGCCATCCTGCGGTGTTGCGGCCAGCTCAAAAGAAAGCGAGTTGAAGAAAGGAGTTCAGGGGCACTGTAATTCACAAACCTGCAGAGTTATCAATGACAGCTATCGTCCAAAAATATACTGAAGTAAGGCTGCCAAGAGGACTTGAAAGCGGGGCAGAATTGCAGGAAACCGATTTCAGGAGGTAGACGGGAATTGCATTGAAAGCATAGGAAAAGAGGCAGAACGTCCACAATGATACACTTGGCCAAATAGGGCATATGCGTTTTTTCCTGAATATATTCGGGAAAAAACGCATACGCCCGTTTTGGCCAACCAAGCAAGCTTGCAAAGGAAATCTGCACTACAATGAAGTCTCACTTCCCCCCGGTCAAAAGGGCCATCTGAAAAAAGTGTAAAATCCAGAAAGGCAGGACAGGCCATGGAGAACTGGGAGCCTTGTTATGCTGATGGGCGGGATGTAAATTGCCAACAGACACTCGGGAGAAGTGTATGGTGTTTCCTGAAACATCTAAAAAACAAAGCAACAGAGCCTAGGGCACTTCCACTTATGGTCCTATAGCTTAGGGAAATTAAAATCAAAAAGACACAGCCACCCCAAAGTTTGGGACGCCTCTGTTTACAAGAACCTCGTTTACAGTACAAGTTCAACATCGCAGAAAGTGAAAAATGGATAAAGAATTTGTGGTATTTACTTACAAAGCAATATCACGCAGCAATGAAATCTATGTCATCAGGCCCTTAGCAGCACAATGAGTGGATTCAGGTATGATGATTCCAACTGAAATAAGTCACACAGAAAAAGAAACATCATAAGATATCAGTAATACACGGAATGTAAACTTGGCTACACAGGAACTGAATTACAGAACAGAACAGGGTCTCAAATTTAGAAAACCAACTTATGCTTGCATAAGGGCAAAGGTGAGTTGGGATGCTGCATAAAACCAGAGATTGAAATGAGCACAGATAAAGTTCCTTAAGCCAAATATGGAATAGACAAGAGCTACTCCTTGCTCAACGAAATGGACTCAACACCGCATATTAAACGCCTAAGAATGTACCTGACTAGTAAGTATCTTAAAACCTATGGATTGCTATGTCTCCGAAAGAGAATCAAGCATGTGTACAGGGGCATAAACGCAGCAGTGATAGGATTGGAGAGGTTCGGTGAGCAAATGAAGACCCTTTGAAGTCATATTGCATGGTACCCATTCCACGGGTTTCAACTACCCAGGTTTAAGGTATTCTTCCTTCAGCTAAAACATGCATGTGGAACCTAGAGTATGATCAACCATGTGATCGGGAGACGTGTTCCAATATGTCTCAGTTTTCGTCCCCTGGTACTCGGGTGCAACATTCCAGACGCTTTACTAACACTCTCCCGACTTGGAGAGTCAGTGCCTTTAACCTCCTGTTTGGCCCTGTTTTCAATTTCAGTGGAAGATGAACAGGAATAGGGAGAACCAATGAGAGACTAGCTGGAGGTGTCTGGACGGGCATATTTAACTCTCATTTTCCACCAGGAAGAGGAATTAAGCAAAGGCACAGTGTGCCGTGCTGGAACCAGATTAGGGCTTGAAGCAATCCTGCGATGTTGCGGCCAGGTCACGAGAATGCGAGTTGAAGAAAGGAGCTCAGGGGCACTGTAATTCACAAACCTGCAGAGTTATAAATGACAGCTATCGTCCAAAAATATACTGAAGTAAGGCTGCCAAGAGGACTTGAAAGCGGGGCAGAATTGCAGGAAACCGATTTCAGGAGGTAGACTGGAATTGCATTGAAAGCATAGGAAAAGAGGCAGAACGTCCACAATGATGCACTTGGCCAAAAAGGGCATATGCGTTTTTTCCTGAATATATTCAGGAAAAAACGCATACGCCCTTTTTGGCCAACCAAGCAAACTTGCAAAGGAAATCTGCACTACAATGAAGTCTCACTTCCCCCCCGTCAAAAGGGCCATCTGAAAAAAGTGTAAAATCCAGAAAGGCAGGACAGGCCATGGAGAACTGGGAGCCTTGTTATGCTGATGGGCGGGATGTAAATTGCCAACAGACACTCGGGAGAAGTGTATGGTGTTTCCTGAAACATCTAAAAAACAAAGCAACAGAGCCTAGGGCACTTCCACTTATGGTCCCATAGCTTAGGGAAATTAAAATAAAAAAGACACAGCCACCCCAAAGTTTGGGATGCCTCTGTTTACAAGAACCTCGTTTACAGTACAAGTTCAACATTGCAGAAAGTGAAAAATGGATAAAGAAGTTGTGGTATTTACTTACAAAGCAATATCACTCAGCAATGAAATCTATGTCATCAGGCCCTTAGCAGCACAATGAGTGGATTCAGGTATGATGATTCTAACTGAAATAAGTCACACAGAAAAAGAAACATCATAAGATATCAGTAATACACGGAATGTAAACTTGGCTACACAGGAACTGAATTACAGAACAGAACAGGGTCTCAAATTTAGAAAACCAACTTATGCTTGCATAAGGGGAAAGGTGAGTTGGGGTGCTGCATAAAACCAGAGATTGAAATGAGCACAGATAAAGTTCCTTAAGCCAAATATGGAATAGACAAGAGCTACTCCTTGCTCAACGAAATGGACTCAACACCGCATATTAAACGCCTAAGAATGTACCTGACTAGTAAGTATCTTAAAACCTATGGATTGCTATGTCTCCGAAAGAGAATCAAGCATGTGTACAGGGGCATAAACGCAGCAGTGATAGGATTGGAGAGGTTCGGTGAGCAAATGAAGACCCTTTGAAGTCATATTGCATGGTACCCATTCCACGGGTTTCAACTACCCAGGTTTAAGGTATTCTTCCTTCAGCTAAAACATGCATGTGGAACCTAGAGTATGATCAACCATGTGATCGGGAGACGTGTTCCAATATGTCTCAGTTTTCGTCCCCTGGTACTCGGGTGCAACATTCCAGACGCTTTACTAACACCCTCCCGACTTGGAGAGTCAGTCCCTTTAACCTCCTGTTTGGCCCAGTTTGCAATTTCTGCGGAAGATGAACAGGAATAGCGAGAACCAATGAGAGACTAGCTGGAGGTGTCTGGACGGGCAAATTTAACTCTCATTTCCCACCAGGAAGAGGAATTAACCAAAGGCTCAGCGTGCCGTGCCGGAACCAGATTAGGGCCTGAAGCCATCCTGCGGTGTTGCGGCCAGCTCACAAGAAAGCGAGTTGAAGAAAGGAGCTCAGGGGCACTGTAATTCACAAAACTGCAGAGTTATAAATGACAGCTATCATCCAAAAATATACTGAAGTAAGGCTGCCAAGAGGACTTGAAAGCGGGACAGAATTGCAGGAAACCGATTTCAGGAGGTAGACTGGAATTGCATTGAAAGCATAGGAAAAGAGGCAGAACGTCCACAATGATGCACTTGGCCAAAAAGGGCGTATGCGTTTTTTCCTGAATATATTCAGGAAAAAACGCATACGCCCTTTTTGGCCAACCAAGCAAACTTGCAAAGGAAATCTGCACTACAATGAAGTCTCACTTCCCCCCGGTCAAAAGGGCCATCTGAAAAAAGTGTAAAATCCAGAAAGGCAGGACAGGCCATGGAAAACTAGGAGCCTTGTTATGCTGATGGGCGGGGTGTAAATTGCCAACAGACACTCGGGAGAAGTGTATGGTGTTTCCTGAAACATCTAAAAAACAAAGCAACAGAGCCTAGGGCACTTCCACTTATGTTCCTATAGCTTAGGGAAATTAAAATCAAAAAGACACAGCCACCCCAAAGTTTGGGACTGCTCTGTTTACAAGAACCTCGTTTACGGTACAAGTTCAATATCGCAGAAAGTGAAAAATGGATAAAGAAGTTGTGGTACTTATATACAATGCAATATCACTCAGCAATGAAATCTATGTCATCAGGCCCATAGCAGCATAATGAGTGGATTCAGGTATGATGATTCTAACTGAAATAAGTCACACAGAAAAAGAAACATCATAAGATATCACTAATACACGGAATGTAAACTTGGCTACACAGGAACTGAATTACAAAACAGAACAGGGTCTCAAATTTAGAAAACCAACTTATGCTTGCTTAAGGGGAAAGGTGAGTTGGGGTGCTGCATAAAACCAGCGATTGAAATGAGCACAGATAAAGTTCCTTAAGCCAAATATGTAATAGACAAGAGCTACTCCTTGCTCAACGAAATGGACTCAACAACCCATATTACACGCCTAAGAATGTACCTGACTAGTTAGTATCTTAAAACCTATGGATTGCTAGGTCTCCAAAAGAGAATGAAGCGTGTGTACAGGGACATAAACGCAGCAGTGATAGGATTGGAGAGGTTCAGTGAGCTAATGAAGACCTTTTGAAGTCATATTGCATGGTACCCATTCCACGGGTCTCAACTCTCCAGTTTTCAGGGATTCTTCCTTCAGCTAAAACATGCATGTGGAACCCAGAGTATGATCCACCGTGTGATCGGGAGACGTGTTCAAATATGTCTCAGATTTCGTCCCCTGGTACTCGGGTGCAACATTCCAGACGCTTTACTAACACTCTCCCGACTTGGAGAGTCAGTCCCTTTAACCTCCTGTTTGGCCCAGTTTGCAATTTCTGCGGAAGATGAACAGGAATAGCGAGAACCAATGAGAGACTAGCTGGAGGTGTCTGGACGGGCAAATTTAACTCTCATTTCCCACCAGGAAGAGGAATTAACCAAAGGCTCAGTGTGCCGTGCCGGAACCAGATTAGGGCCTGAAGCAATCCTGCGGTGTTGCGGCCAGCTCACAAGAAAGAGAGATGAAGAAAGGAGCTCAGGGACACTGTAATTCACAAACCTGCAGACTTATAAATGACAGCTATCGTCCAAAAATATACTGAAGTAAGGCTGCCAAGAGGACTTGAAAGCGGGGCAGAATTGCAGGAAACCGATTTCAGGAGGTAGACTGGAATTGCATTGAAAACACAGTAAAAGAGGCAGAACGTCCACAATGATGTACTTGGCCAAAAAGGACGTATGCGTTTTTTCCTGAATATATTCAGGAAAAAACGAATACGCCCTTTTTGGCCAACCAAGCAAGCTTGCAAAGGAAATCTGCACTACAATGAAGTCTCACTTCCCCCCTGTCAAAAGGGCCATCTGAAAAAAGTGTAAAATCCAGAAAGGCAGGACAGGCCATGGAGAACTGGGAGCCTTGTTATGCTGATGAGCGGGATGTAAATTGCGAACAGCCACTGTGGAGAAGTGTATGGTGTTTCCTGAAACATCTAAAACACAAAGCAACAGAGCCTAGGGCACTTGCACTTATGCTCCTATAGCTTAGGGAAATTAAAATCAAAAAGACACAGCCGCCCCAAAGTTTGGGATGGCTCTGTTTACAAGAACCTCGTTTACAGTACAAGTTCAATATCACAAAGTGCGAAAAATAGATAAAGAAGTTGTGGTACTTACGTACAATGCAATATCACTCAGCAATGAAATCTATGTCATCAGGCCCGTAGCAGCATAATGAGTGGATTCAGGTATGATGATTCTAACTGAAATAAGTCACACAGAAAAAGAAACATCATAAGATATCACTAATACACGGAATGTAAACTTGGCTACACAGGAACTGAATTACAAAACAGAACAGGGTCTCAAATTTAGAAAACCAACTTATGCTTGCTTAAGGGGAAAGGTGAGTTGGTGTGCTGCATAAAACCAGAGATTGAAATGAGCACAGATAAAGTTCCTTAAGCCAAATATGGAATAGACAAGAGCTACTCCTTGCTCAACGAAATGGACTCAACACCCCATATTAAATGCCTAAGAATGTACCTGACTAGTAAGTATCTTAAAATCTATGGATTGCTATGTCTCCGAAAGGGAATCAAGCGTGTGTACAGGGGCATAAACGCAGCAGTGATAGGATTGGAGAAGTTCGTTGAGCAAATGAAGACACTTTGAAGTCATATTGCATGGTACCCATTCCACGGGTCTCAACTCTCCAGGTTTCAGGGATTCTTCCTTCAGCTAAAACATGCATGTAGAACCCAGAGTATGATCAACCATGTGATCGGGAGACTTGTTCTAATATGTCTCAGTTCTCGTCCCCTGGTACTCGGGTGCAACATTCCAGACGCTTTACTAACACTCTCCCGACTTGGAGAGTCAGTGCCTTTAACCTCCTGTTTGGCCCAGTTTGCAATTTCTGTGGAAGATGAACAGGAATAGGGAGAACCAATGAGAGACTAGCTGGAGGTGTCTGGACGGGCAAATTTAACTCTCATTTCCCACCAGGAAGAGGAATTAACCAAAGGCTCAGCGTGTCGTGCCGGAACCAGATTAGGGCCTGAAGCAATCCTGCTGTGTTGCGGCCAGCTCACAAGAAAGCGAGTTGAAGAAAGGAGCTCAGGGGCACTGTAATTCACAAACCTGCAGACTTATAAATGACAGCTATTGTCCAAAAATATACTGAGGTAAGGTTGCCAAGAGGACTTGAAAGCGGGGAAGAATTGCAGGAAACCGATTTTAGGAGGTAGACTGGAATTGCATTGAAAGCATAGGAAAAGAGGGAGAACGTCCACAATGATGCACTTGGCCAAAAAGGGCGTATGCGTTTTTTCCTGAATCAGGAAAAAACGCATACGCACTTTTTGGCCAACCAAGCAAGCTTGCAAAGGAAATCTGCACTACAATGAAGTCTCACTTCCCCCCGGTCAAAAGGGCCATCTGAGAAAAGTGTAAAATCCAGAAAGGCAGGACAGGCCATGGAGAACTGGGAGCCTTGTTATGCTGATGGGCGGGATGTAAATTGCCAACAGCCACTCGGGGAAGTGTATGGTGTTTCCTGAAACATCTAAAAAACAAAGCAACAGAGCCTAGGGCACTTCCACTTATGGTCCTATAGCTTAGGGAAATTAAAATCAAAAAGACACAGCCACCCCACAGTTTGGGACAGCTCTGTTTACAAGAACCTCGTTTACGGTACAAGTTCAATATCGCAGAAAGTGAAAAATGGATAAAGAAGTTGTGGTACTTATGTACAATGCAAAATCACTCAGCCATGAAATCTATGTCATCAGGCCCGTAGCAGCACAATGAGTGGATTCAGGTATGATGATTCTAACTGAAATATGTCACACAGAAAAAGAAACATCATAAGATATCACTAATACACGGAATTTGAACTTGGCTACACATGAACTGAATTACAAAACAGAACAGGGTCTCAAGTTTAGAAAACCAACTTATGCTTCCTTAAGGGGGAAAGTGAGTTGGGGTGCTGCATAAAACCAGAGTTTGAAATTAGCACAGATACCATTCAATAAGCCAAATATGTAATAGACAAGACCTACCCCTTGCTCAACAAAATGGACTCAACAATGAGGTATCACCTCACACCTGATAGAATGGGCATCATGAGAAAATCTACAAACAAAAATGCTGGAAAGGGTGTGGAGAAAAGGAACCCCCTTCCACTATTGTTGGGAATATAAATTGATACAGTCACTACGGAGAACAATATGGAGTTTCTTAAGAAACTAACAATAGAATTACCATATGATACAGCAATCCCAGTACTGGACATATACCCAGACAAAACCATAAATCAAAACGAGACATTCACCGCAATGTTCATTGCATCACTATTTACAATATCGAGGTAATGGAAGCAACCTAAATGCCCACAGACAGACGAATGCATAAAGCTGTGGTACATATATAAAATGGAATATTACTAAGCCATGAAAAGGAATGAAATTGGGTCATTTGTAGAGACGTCGATGGATCTAGAGACTGTCATACAGAGTGAAGTAAGTCAGAAAGAGAAAAACAAATCTTGTATATTCATGCATATATGTGGAACCTAGAAAAACTGTACAGATTAACCATTTTGCAAGGCATAAATAGAGCAACAGATGTAGACAACAAATGTATGGACCACAAGGGGGGAAAGCTGTTGGGGGGGTGGTGGTGGGAGGAGTTGAGAGACTGGGATTGGCATGTATACATTTATATGTATAAAATAGATAACCAATAAGAACCTGCTGTATAAAAATATAAAATAAAATTCAAAATTAAAAAGAAATAAAATTTAAAAAATAAAACAGAAAAAACAATTATTCCCTTCACATACATGTATTTATATGAATAAATTATTTCCATGCTTATATCTGTAAATACAAAAAAGAGGAATAAAATCTACCTTGAACCAAAAACGAAAAAGAGAAAAAAAACACAGAACCCACCAGTTCCACAGAGGAAAACCGTATCAGGGCACTTGCTCCAGTTGTAAACAATTCTGAAGTTGGCCAGTGGTGGGGAATCGTCTCCCATTCAGCCAGCAGCCCCCACGCAACAAGCGTCCTCATTGCAAAGCTGGGGCACCGTGCCGAGGCATCTGTGAGTAAACGTGAGCTGAGCCCCAGGCCAGTTGCTGCTGAACTATTCCCACCCGTCCCAGGTAAAACACCTGAATATATACAAGGACTTGAAAGCCTAGAGGAAGGGCCATAGAGCCACACGAGTGACAGCATGCCGGCCGACTTGGTGCCTGCAGGCCAGCCAGGATGGTCCTGGCCCTGGGTGCTCTTCTGGAAGATTTCCATTTCCCTGACTGAGATACCCGTCCTGTCCCTGCCCCCACTGCTTTTTTCCTTCCTCACCTCTGCCCAGGGAGAAATTCCAGCAGCAGGTATGGGTGACACATCCTCTTCTTTAGCAGGTGGCAGCCTGGCAACTGCTGCAGAAAGTCCAGCAGAGCCCCACTCACACTGGGCCACCCACAAAGCCGTGGCCTCTCACTCCCTCCCACCAGCCCAGCCCCGAGACTGCTGACAAGGCAGAGAAAATGGCGTCAGGCACGGCTGCAGGGGCTCTTGCTGCCTGGAGTGGTATTTATATTGATCTCAACCCAGGCACACCTGGGGAGGGCTGGCCCGCACGGTAAGGCTGCCCAGGTCAGCCAATCATCACCCCTCAGGGGCTCACAGTTGCAGAAAATGGAACTTGCTGAACCGGCCAGGTCCAAGGAACAGGTGTGGGCTCCTGAGAGTCAGGATAGACAAGGGGCTGCAGCTTTGGCTTGTTTTCTAATCATTTTATCTGGCCCATGAGTGGGAGACAACTTCAAGAAAACCCTCTCCTTATGAGAGGAACCCAGGAGTCAGGGAGAGGAGGGGTGGGTGGTGGTTGGAGACAGAGGCCTGGTGCCCCGGGTGCAGTGGAAGTCTCTGGAAGACCAGGTGGAGGGAGGCCGCACAGAGTGATGCCCAGGGTCACAGACCTGTCGCAGCTGCTGTTTGTTAGTTCAAGTCCTGCTCTGAGGTGCTCTGTGCCAGCTCTGAGCGACAGGTGAGCTGGGGGTGCTCTGCAATGAGGGCTATGTGCACGGTTCCTGTGTGCCCAGCCCTGCCATGGTACCTGCAAGGGTAGCTCTGTATCCTGGGAAGGGCCTGACCACGAGAGCCCCGTGGGCTGGGGTGGGGGTGGGGTACCTGCCCAGGTGAGCTCCATATTCTGGGATTGGTCTGACCACGAGAGCCCCATGGGCTGCTGGGGACCTGGTAAAGGATGTCAGGACAGTCAGTGAAGCCACCGAGGATATACCTCCAGTTGCTCCTAATTCCTACACCCTGCTGGTCATTCTACCAACCACCAGGACATGGTATTCTGTATTAGTCTTCAATGATGCCTTCTTTTGTATTCCATTAGTCCCAGAGTCACAAGAAATTTTGGCTTGTGAGTGGCAGGACTCAACATACAACTAAAACAATACTTCCGGGCCGTCTTGCCCCAAGGGTGCAAAAATTCCCACACCATCTTTGGGGAAAGCTTAGCTAAAGACCTAAAAGTTCTACCTCTGGAAAAGGAAACCCTCCTTCAGTACGCAGACGACATTCTGATCGCCAGCCCTACTAAGGAGGCCTCTGAACTACCAAGCCAATAAAGGATAGAAGTTGTCCAAGAAAAAGCTCAAATATCACAGACTGCGGTGACCTGCCTGGGCTTCATTCTCACAGAAGGTCGGAGAAGCCCATCCCAGGAAAGGGAAGAAACCATTTGCAGCCTTACCCCTTTCTAAAACTAGAAGACAGCTTAGGGGTTCCTGGGGAGGCCAGGGTTTGCTGCTTCTGGATCCCTAACTACAGTCTACTAGCTGGGCCTCTATATGAAACACTGAAAGGAAAAGATGATGATCCTTTTGAATAGAATCCAGAAGTGGCCTTTCAAGAATGGAAAGAGCAGTCAATTCAGACCCTTGCCCTGGAACTCCCTAATTTAGCTAAACCCTTTGACCTTTACATTCCCGGTGAAAGGTGAATCGCCATTGGAGAATTAGTGCAAAAATTGGGACCACTTGAAATGGAACAATGCAAGAATGCCATCCAGGTAGGATAAACTACGGTCACCAAGGGGCTTGGCCCACTGCCGCATCTGGCCAAGATACTGGCGGTATCTAAAAACCTGGAAATCAGCAGCCCAAAAGGCCACCTCCTTCCTAAGGGAAAAGGACCCCACGTGGTGATCCTAACCACCAACGATGCCCTGAAGTTGCAGGGTTCGCTCCGTGGGCACACCGACCTCGAGTGAGGAGGCCCTCCAACTCCAACATCCAGAGAGATAACCGGGGGCAACAGGGCACCATGACGACTCGTGTGAACATCACTTGACCTGGAGTTTCTCACATAAAACAATAAGAGTGTGTCCCAAAAGAGTAGACTACTGCTTGCAGGACTTACTGCACCCAGAGGGGAGCTAATAATCTTGGCGGGGGAACCGTATATCACACTGTCACCATAGAAAAGCCTACAGACACCGTGATGATGGTGGCCAATAAGACCGGCTGGACTCCTGTTTACTTCAAAAGGCTGTTGACTCAGTGGTCATCATGGTCCTTGATCACCACTGACCCTGGACTGTCTGGGAGTTGAGCGGGCAGGGCTCTGACACCTGGTGCTGTTTGTACGTTAATTCAGGGGCCTAATTGAAGAAAGCGCAGACTACTGGTCAGAGCATCTAGGCTGGCAGAAACGGTCAGCCTAAGGTGGCCGAACAAATGTGGGGCGGGGTGAAACCGGCCCCCACAGCGTCTCTGCACATCTCTTTCCTGGACCCTTAAAGGTCATTAGAATCTATAACACTTCCAATGCTGGTGCTCAGGTGGACGAGCAGGGAGGCAGGGGGCCTGGGGACAATCAACGTCACCTGGAGGCTGCTGGGGAGAAGCTCTGACCCTCGCCCCCGGGTATTAGGGCTCCCAACTCAGCACTCAGCAGTTACAGAAGAAGTGTCTGCACCCTCAGCACTCCAAGAATGAGGAACGGGACAAAAGGCAGAGGAGGGGTTTGTCCCCAGCAAAGCCCATTAAAAATCCCTGGGAGATAAAAATAGAATCTGGGCAATAAAGTCAAGTCTAACCTTTTTTATCCTTTGTGCTTTGTCTAATTTCACGTGCTCCTAGGGTCCCGCATGCAGAGGTTCCACACCCGGCACTTCAGACCAGATTTCCTAGTGCAGAATGGCTGGGTCGACACCTCAGCTCCTGGGGCCCAGTGCAGACTCCGCGATATAGAGCCTGAGCTGCAGCCAACCTGGCCCTCGAGAGCTCCGCCCCCTCCCTCCCACTGACTCTGACAGGATCTCTACACAGCAGCCCAGCCCACAGCCCACGGGGTAGTGCATGCTCTCACCTCTCCATTCTCTGATCAAAATATAAAGTTTCCTTTGCTTGTGAACCAAACTCAGTCTCGATCTGTTGGCCCCAATGACACTGGGCAGGGGGACACTTGTTGGGGTCCACTCTGGAGGATCAGTAACAGAAATTGAGACTATTGTAACCTCAATGAACAGATGTGTGAGCCAAACTGTAGTTAACATAGAACAGTGTATAAGGCTCGGGTAAAATAAGATGTTTCTAACACTTCCATTTGATATTTCCATCACTTTATTATAAGCAAGTTCAGTGAAAAGGTTTGTCTTATTTGTCAGGTCAATATTAGAGAAACGAAGTGATTTCTTTCCAAGGATGTACATCTAATAATCTTGGTTAAAGCTTCAATCTTGTTTTAAATGCTTTTCCATTGAAAATGATACCTCTCTTTCAGCTCCCCCATTTCTGAGAAGTATAAAATCTTATAATTTATTATTACCAAAGGGGAAAGGTGGGAGGAGGGATAAATTAACAGTTTGGGATTAACACATACACACTGCTATGTATAAAATAGATCATCAACAAGGAACTACTGTATAGCACAGGGAACTACACTCAACATTTTGCAATAACCTATAAGGGGAAATAATCTGAAAAAGAATAGATATTTTTATTGACATCATCTATCAATGACAGTTAAAGTGTAACCTAAGGGAAGCTGGTGGTGAGTGCTTCTGACCCTGAAGACTTCAATCATCTAAAGTTTGGACTCTGCCTACTTCCCAAGGCCCTTAATGAACATATGTGTAGCCGTAGCTTAAAAAATTCCCCAGTTTGGGTTTCGGGGAGACACTGATTTTGAAAAAGCCCTGGTGTTCTCCTTACATGAATGGGACTCTTCCTACTGCTAAAACATGTCTGTCACACCCAGAGGATGGTATACCGTCTGATCGGGAAGAGTTTGGAAAAGGCATCTCATCTCCTCATCTCCTGGTGCTCGGGTTCACCCCTCCAGCGTCTTTACTAACAGTCTCCCCACTTGGAGATGTCAGCACTGTCAACATCCTGTTGCGTACAGTTTGGAATTTGTCCAGAGGATGAAGCGGAAGGATGAGGAACAATGAGAGACAAGTCCTAGGTGTTCAGACAGGCACATGTCACTCTAATTTCCAATCAGGAAGATGAATTGACCAAAGGCTAGGGTTGCCCATGGAAACAGTATAGGGCTTGAGGAAATCCCGCTGCTTTGTGGCCAGTTCCCATAAACACAAGTTGAACAATGGAACTCAGGGGCAGTAAAATTCACAAAACTGCAGAGTTGAAAATATCCATCACTGAAAAATGTCTTGAGGAAAGTCAGAGAAAAGGACTTGTAAGCAAGGGAGAATGGCAGGAAAGGGATTTGAGGAGGTAGAAAGGACTCGCCATTAAGCACAAGAAAAGGAGCTGAACATTGCCAACATTGCAGTTGGCCAAAAAGGGTGTATGCGTTTTTTTCTGTATATATTCAAGAAAAGGGCATACACTTTTTTAGCCAACCAAACAGGTGGGCACTGGAAGTCAATACTACAAAAGATATCACTTCGCATCAGTCAGAAGAGCCATCCTCATAAAGCGTAAACAACAGAAATGCAGGACAGGGCAAGGAGAAGAGGGAGCCCTGTGAGACTTATAGTGGAAATGTATATTGCCAACGGCCATTCTGGAGAAGTGTATTGTGTTTACTAAAGCATCTAAAAAATGAGCTACAGAGCATAGGGCACTTGCACTCATGGGCGTATATCTTGAGAAAAACAAAAATCGAGAGGACACAGGCACCCCAATGTTTACCCCCTCTCTGTTTAAAAGATCCTCAACTAGGATATAACTTAAATGTCTCTGGAGGGAAAAAATGGGTAGAGATGTGGTACTTAGGTAGAGTGGAATATTATTCAGCCTGGAAATCAATGAAATATGGCCAGTTGTAACAACTCCGGAGGAGTTACGTATGATCTTTCTAAGTGACAGAATTCAAAAAGAAAAAGACACATATCATAAGATATCACTTAAAGGTGGAATCCAAAATGGCTACACATGAAATAAATTACAAAACAAAAACATAGTCAAATATGTAGAAAACACGCATAAGGCTGCTAAACGGGAAAGGTGGGGAGGGGTGAGGCATCACCCAGGAGGTTGAAATTAGCAAAGATACCATTCCAAATACCAAACTGATAATCAACAAGGCCTACACGGTAGCTAAAAGAACTGCACTCAGCACACTCAAGTCACCGGAAAAGAATATATACGACTGGTAAGAATCTGAAAAAGAATTTACTGATGTCTCTCTGTACGTGAATCAAGTGGATGTACAGCAGCAAGAAACAGAGCTTTGAAAATCAGCTGTAACCAATATAGTAATAAATTGAAAAAAATAAACGACAGAGAGACAGAGAAAACCTCTTACAACTTTTCCTCAGGGCCGGTGATGCAACATGGATTGAACACATCTAGACCCACAGCAGGATGAGACATAAGGCTGGAAACTGTTTGCGCTAAGAGAAATGTGAGGTTGGGTGAGGAAATGCACACCCTTTAAAGTAATACTACCTGGTACCCATTCAATGGGTCCCAAATATGCAGGTTCAAGGGATCGTCCTACAGCTAAAACATGCATGGAAAACCCAGAGGACTGTACACCATGTGATCGGGAGATGTGTCTAAAATGCAGCTCATTTATCCTCTCCTGGTGCTCCTGTTCACCATTCCAGCCACGTTACTTAGAATCTCCCCACTTGGAGAATCAGCACATTTCAACTTCTGTTTCACACATTTTGCAAATTGTGAGGAGGATGAACGGGGAACCAATGAGAGAATAGTTGTAGGGGTTTGGACGGGCACATATCACTCTAATTTCCCATTAAGAATAAGAATTGAAAAAAGGCTCAGCCCGCCTCGCCCGAGCCAAAATAGGGCCTGAAGCAATCCTGCGGGTTTGAGGCCAGCTCACAAAAGAGCAACTTAAAAAATGGAGCTCAGGGTCACTGCAATTCACAAACCTGCAGAGTTATAAATGAAAACTAACGTCCAAAAATATGTTGAGGTAAGGCAAAGAAGAGGATCTGAATGCAAGACAGAATTGCAAGAAACAGATTTCAAGAGATAGATTGGACTCGTCTTTAAAGCACATGAAAAGCGGCAGAATTTCGACAATGATGCAGTTGGCCCAAAAGGGCGTATGCGTTTTTTCCTGATTATATCCAGGAAAAAACGCATACGCACTTTATGGGCAACGAAGCAAGCAAGCAATGCAAATGTGCACAACAAAGAAGTCTCATTTCCCACTGGTCAAAAGGGCCATCCTAAAAATTTGTAAAAACCAGAAATGCAGGACAGGCCATGGAGAACAGGGAGCCTTTATACGCTGATGGGCAGTGTGTGAACTGCCGAGAGCCACTCTGGAGAAGTGTATGGTGGTTCCTAAATCATCTAAAAAACAGAGCTACAGAGCATAGGACACTTCCAATCATGGGAGTATATCTAGGGAAATCTAAAAATTAACAAGACACAAGCACACCACAGTTTAGGGCTACTCTGTTTACAAGAACCTCAACTTCAGTATACCTTAAATATCCCAGGAAAGAGAACAATGGATAAAGAAGATGTGGTACTTATGTACAATGGAATATCTCTTCACCATGAAATCAATGTAATAAGGCTAGTAGAAGGATAAAGAGTGGATTTAGGTCCGATAATACTACTTGAAATAAGTCAAACAGAAAAAGAAACATATCATAAGATATCACTTATAGAGGGAGGGTAAATATGGCTGCACAAGAAATGAATTACAGAACAGAACAGTGTCTCACATTTAGAAAACACACTTATTTCAGCTTAAGGGGAAAGGAGAGGTGGGGTGATGCATAAAACCAGAGTTTGAAATTAGCACAGATACCGTTCAATAAACCAAATAGATATTAGACAAGATCTACACCTTGCTCAATGAACTGGCCTCAACACACCCTATACACCGCAGAGAAATATATCTGAGTAATAAGAATCTTAAAACCCATGTATTGATATATCTCCATAAGGGAATCAAGTGTGTGCAGAGTGGCACAAACACAGCAGTGAAAATGAGCTAAACCCCATTATAGAAATAAATTTAAAAAACAAAACGCAGAAACAATGAAAGAGAGAAAAATTCTTACAAAATTCGCTCAGGGGCTGTGATGCAACCTGGATTGACCACATATAAACCCACAGCTGGATAAGACATAAGGCTGGACACTTGGGGCTGAGAGGATTGATGAGCTTTGGTGAGCAACTGCCAAAAGTTTAGTGCAATACTTCATGCTACTCATTCCAAGGGTCCCAACACTCCAGGTTGAAGGGAATCTTCCTACAGCTAAACCATGCTTGGGAAACCCAGCGACTGGTATACCATATGATCGGGAAAGGTTTCTAAAACACACCTCATTTTTCCTCTCCTGGGGCTCCAGATCGACATTCCAGCCGCTTTACCAAAAATATCCCCACATGGAGAGTCAATGCCTTTAAGTTCTGGTATCGCACAGTCTGCAGTTAGTGCGGAGGATGAATGGGAATAGGGGGAACCAGTGAGAAACTAGCTGTAGCGGTTTCAAGGGGCACATGTCACTCTAAATTCACATCAGTAAGAAGAATAAACCAAAGGCACAGCAAGGTGCCCCAGAAGAAGAATAGGGCCTGAAGGAATCCTGTGGTTATGAGGCAAGATCACAAAAATAAGAGCTGAAAAATGGAGCTAAGGGTCACTGCAATTCAAAAACCTGCAGAGTTATAAAGGCCAACTATTTTCAAAAAATATATTGAGGTAAGGCTATGAAGAGGCATTGAAAGCAAGGCAGAATTGCAGGAAAACGATTTCAGGAGGTAGACTGGAATTGCATTTAAAGCATAGGAAAATAGGCAGAACGTCCACAATGATGCACTTGGCCAAAAAGGGCGTATGCCTTTTTTCCTGAATTTATTCAGGAAAAAAGGCATATGCCCTTTTTGGCCAACCAAGCAAGCTTTCAAAGGAAATCTGCACTACAATGAAGTCTCACTTCCCCCCGGTCAAAAGGGCCATCTGAAAAAAGTGTAAAATCCAGAAAGGCAGGACAGGCCATGGAGAACTGGGAGCCTTGTTATGCTGATGGGCGGGATGTGTATGGTGTTTCCTGAAACATCTAATAAACAAAGCAACAGAGCCTAGGGCACTTCCACTTATGGTCCTATAGCTTAGGGAAATTAAAATCAAAAAGACACAGCCACCCCAAAATTTGGGATGCCTCTGTTTACAAGAACCTCGTTAACCGTACAAGTTCAATATCACAGAAAGTGAAAAATGGATAAAGAACTTGTGGTACTTACGTACAATGCAGTATCACTCAGCAATGAAATCTATGTCATCAGGCCCTTAGCAGCATAATGAGTGGATACAGGTACGATGATTCTAACTGAAATAAGACACACAGAAAAAGAAACATCATAAGATATCAGTAATACACGGAATGTAAACTTGGCTACACAGGAACTGAATTACAGAACAGAACAGGGTCTCAAATTTAGAAAACCAACTTATGCTTGCTTAAGGGTAAAGGTGAGTTGGGGTGCTGCATAAAACCATAGATTGAAATGAGCACAGATAAAGTTCCTTAAGCCAAATATGGAATAGACAAGAGCTACTCCTTGCTCAACGAAATGGACTCAACACCGCATATTAAATGCCTAAGAATGTACCTGACTAGTAAGTATCTTAAAACCTATGGATTGCTATGTCTCCGAAAGAGAATCAAGCATGTGTACAGGGGCATAAACGCAGCAGTGATAGGATTGGAGAGGTTCGGTGAGCAAATGAAGACCCTTTGAAGTCATATTGCATGGTACCCATTCCACGGGTTTCAACTACCCAGGTTTAAGGTATTCTTCCTTCAGCTAAAACATGCATGTGGAACCTAGAGTATGATCAACCATGTGATCGGGAGACGTGTTCAAATATGTCTCAGTTTTCGTACCCTGGTACTTGGGTGCAACATTCCAGACGCTTTACTAACACCCCCCCGACTTGGAGAGTCAGTCCCTTTAACCTCCTGTTTGGCCCAGTTTGCAATTTCTGCGGAAGATGAACAGGAATAGCGAGAACCAATGAGAGACTAGCTGGAGGTGTCTGGACGGGCAAATTTAACTCTCATTTCCCACCAGGAAGAGGAATTAACCAAAGGCTCAGCGTGCCGTGCCGGAACCAGATTAGGGCCTGAAGCCATCCTGCGGTGTTGCGGCCAGCTCAAAAGAAAGCGAGTTGAAGAAAGGAGCTCAGGGGCACTGTAATTCACAAAACTGCAGAGTTATAAATGACAGCTATCGTCCAAAAATATACTGAAGTAAGGCTGCCAAGAAGACTTGAAAGCGGGGCAGAATTGCAGGAAACCGATTTCAGGAGGTAGACTGGAATTGCATTGAAAGCATAGGAAAAGAGGCAGAACGTCCACAATGATGCACTTGGCCAAAAAGGGCGTATGCGTTTTTTCCTGAATATATTCAGGAAAAAACGCATACGCCCTTTTTGGCCAACCAAGCAAGCTTGCAAAGGAAATCTGCACTACAATGAAGTCTCACTTCCCCCCGGTCAAAAGGGCCATCTGAAAAAAGTGTAAAATCCAGAAAGGCAGGACAGGCCATGGAGAACTGGGAGCCTTGTTATGCTGATGGGCGGGATGTAAATTGCCAACAGACACTCGGGAGAAGTGTATGGTGTTTCCTGAAACATCTAAAAAACAAAGCAACAGAGCCTAGGGCACTTCCACTTATGGTCCTATAGCTTAGGGAAATTAAAATCAAAAAGACACAGCCACCCCAAAGTTTGGGACGCCTCTGTTTACAAGAACCTCATTTACAGTACAAGTTCAACATCGCAGAAAGTGAAAAATGGATAAAGAAGTTGTGGTATTTACTTACAAAGCAATATCACTCAGCAATGAAATCTATGTCATCAGGCCCTTAGCAGCACAATGAGTGGATTCAGGTATGATGATTCTAACTGAAATAAGTCACACAGAAAAAGAAACATCATAAGATATCAGTAATACACGGAATGTAAACTTGGCTACACAGGAACTGAATTACAGAACAGAACAGGGTCTCAAATTTAGAAAACCAACTTATGCTTGCTTAAGGGGAAAGGTGAGTTGGGGTGCTGCATAAAACCAGAGATTGAAATGAGCACAGATAAAGTTCCTTAAGCCAAATATGGAATAGACAAGAGCTACTCCTTGCTCAACGAAATGGACTCAACACCGCATATTAAATGCCTAAGAATGTACCTGACTAGTAAGTATCTTAAAACCTATGGATTGCTATGTCTCCGAAAGAGAATCAAGCATGTGTACAGGGGCATAAACGCAGCAGTGATAGGATTGGAGAGGTTCGGTGAGCAAATGAAGACCCTTTGAAGTCATATTGCATGGTACCCATTCCACGGGTTTCAACTACCCAGGTTTAAGGTATTCTTCCTTCAGCTAAAACATGCATGTGGAACCTAGAGTATGATCAACCATGTGATCGGGAAACGTGTTCAAATATGTCTCAGTTCTCGTACCCTGGTACTCGGGTGCAACATTCCAGACGCTTTACTAACACCCTCCCGACTTGGAGAGTCAGTCCCTTTAACCTCCTGTTTGGCCCAGTTTGCAATTTCTGCGGAAGATGAACAGGAATAGCGAGAACCAATGAGAGACTAGCTGGAGGTGTCTGGACGGGCAAATTTAACTCTCATTTCCCACCAGGAAGAGGAATTAACCAAAGGCTCAGCGTGCCGTGCCGGAACCAGATTAGGGCCTGAAGCCATCCTGCGGTGTTGCGGCCAGCTCAAAAGAAAGCGAGTTGAAGAAAGGAGCTCAGGGGCACTGTAATTCACAAACCTGCAGAGTTATAAATGACAGCTATCGTCCAAAAATATACTGAAGTAAGGCTGCCAAGAGGACTTGAAAGCGGGGCAGAATTGCAGGAAACCGATTTCAGGAGGTAGACTGGAATTGCATTGAAAGCATAGGAAAAGAGGCAGAACGTCCACAATGATGCACTTGGCCAAAAAGGGCGTATGCGTTTTTTCCTGAATATATTCAGGAAAAAACGCATACGCCCTTTTTGGCCAACCAAGCAAGCTTGCAAAGGAAATCTGCACTACAATGAAGTCTCACTTCCCCCCGGTCAAAAGGGCCATCTGAAAAAAGTGTAAAATCCAGAAAGGCAGGACAGGCCATGGAGAACTGGGAGCCTTGTTATGCTGATGGGCGGGATGTAAATTGCCAACAGACACTCGGGAGAAGTGTATGGTGTTTCCTGAAACATCTAAAAAACAAAGCAACAGAGCCTAGGGCACTTCCACTTATGGTCCTATAGCTTAGGGAAATTAAAATCAAAAAGACACAGCCACCCCAAACATTGGGACGCCTCTGTTTACAAGAACCTCGTTTACAGTACAAGTTCAACATCGCAGAAAGTGAAAAATGGATAAAGAAGTTGTGGTATTTACTTACAAAGCAATATCACTCAGCAATGAAATCTATGTCATCAGGCCCTTAGCAGCACAATGAGTGGATTCAGGTATGATGATTCTAACTGAAATAAGTCACACAGAAAAAGAAACATCATAAGATATCAGTAATACACGGAATGTAAACTTGGCTACACAGGAACTGGATTACAGAACAGAACAGGGTCTCAAATTTAGAAAACCAACTTATGCTTGCTTAAGGGTAAAGGTGAGTTGGGGTGCTGCATAAAACCATAGATTGAAATGAGCACAGATAAAGTTCCTTAAGCCAAATATGGAATAGACAAGAGCTACTCCTTGCTCAACGAAATGGGCTCAACACCGCATATTAAACGCCTAAGAATGTACCTGACTAGTAAGTATCTTAAAACCTATGGATTGCTATGTCTCCGAAAGAGAATCAAGCATGTGTACAGGGGCATAAACGCAGCAGTGATAGGATTGGAGAGGTTCGGTGAGCAAATGAAGACCCTCTGAAGTCATATTGCATGGTACCCATTCCACGGGTTTCAACTACCCAGGTTTAAGGTATTCTTCCTTCAGCTAAAACATGCATGTGGAACCTAGAGTATGATCAACCATGTGATCGGGAGACGTGTTCAAATATGTCTCAGTTTTCGTACCCTGGTACTCGGGTGCAACATTCCAGACGCTTTACTAACACCCTCCCGACTTGGAGAGTCAGTCCCTTTAACCTCCTGTTTGGCCCAGTTTGCAATTTCTGCGGAAGATGAACAGGAATAGCGAGAACCAATGAGAGACTAGCTGGAGGTGTCTGGACGGGCAAATTTAACTCTCATTTCCCACCAGGAAGAGGAATTAACCAAAGGCTCAGCGTGCCGTGCCGGAACCAGATTAGGGCCTGAAGCCATCCTGCGGTGTTGCGGCCAGGTCACAAGAAAGCGAGTTGAAGAAAGGAGCTCAGGGGCACTGTAATTCACAAACCTGCAGACTTATAAATGACAGCTATCGTCCAAAAATATACTGAAGTAAGGCTGCCAAGAGGACTTGAAAGCGGGGCAGAATTGCAGGAAACCGATTTCAGGAGATAGACTGGAATTGCAGTGAAAGCATAGGAAAAGAGGCAGAACGTCCACAATGATGCACTTGGCCAAAAAGGGCGTATGCGTTTTTTCCTGAATATATTCAGGAAAAAACGCATACGCCCTTTTTGGCCAACCAAGCAAGCTTGCAAAGGAAATCTGCACTACAATGAAGTCTCACTTCCCCCCGGTCAAAAGGGCCATCTGAAAAAAGTGTAAAATCCAGAAAGGCAGGACAGGCCATGGAGAACTGGGAGCCTTGTTATGCTGATGGGCGGGATGTAAATTGCCAACAGACACTCGGGAGAAGTGTATGGTGTTTCCTGAAACATCTAAAAAACAAAGCAACAGAGCCTAGGGCACTTCCACTTATGGTCCTATAGCTTAGGGAAATTAAAATCAAAAAGACACAGCCACCCCAAAGTTTGGGACGCCTCTGTTTACAAGAACCTCGTTTACAGTACAAGTTCAACATCGCAGAAAGTGAAAAATGGATAAAGAAGTTGTGGTATTTACTTACAAAGCAATATCACTCAGCAATGAAATCTATGTCATCAGGCCCTTAGCAGCACAATGAGTGGATTCAGGTATGATGATTCTAACTGAAATAAGTCACACAGAAAAAGAAACATCATAAGATATCAGTAATACACGGAATGTAAACTTGACTACACAGGAACTGAATTACAGAACAGAACAGGGTCTCAAATTTAGAAAACCAACTTATGCTTGCTTAAGGGGAAAGGTGAGTTGGGGTGCTGCATAAAACCATAGATTGAAATGAGCACAGATAAAGTTCCTTAAGCCAAATATGGAATAGACAAGAGCTACTCCTTGCTCAACGAAATGGACTCAACACCGCATATTAAATGCCTAAGAATGTACCTGACTAGTAAGTATCTTAAAACCTATGGATTGCTATGTCTCCGAAAGAGAATCAAGCATGTGTACAGGGGCATAAACGCAGCAGTGATAGGATTGGAGAGGTTCGGTGAGCAAATGAAGACCCTTTGAAGTCATATTGCATGGTACCCATTCCACGGGTTTCAACTACCCAGGTTTAAGGTATTCTTCCTTCAGCTAAAACATGCATGTGGAACCTAGAGTATGATCAACCATGTGATCGGGAGACGTGTTCAAATATGTCTCAGTTTTCGTACCCTGGTACTCGGGTGCAACATTCCAGACGCTTTACTAACACCCTCCCAACTTGGAGAGTCAGTCCCTTTAACCTCCTGTTTGGCCCAGTTTGCAATTTCTGCGGAAGATGAACAGGAATAGCGAGAACCAATGAGAGACTAGCTGGAGGTGTCTGGACGGGCAAATTTAACTCTCATTTCCCACCAGGAAGAGGAATTAACCAAAGGCTCAGCGTGCCGTGCCGTAACCAGATTAGGGCCTGAAGCCATCCTGCGGTGTTGCGGCCAGGTCACAAGAAAGCGAGTTGAAGAAAGGAGCTCAGGGGCACTGTAATTCACAAACCTGCAGAGTTATAAATGACAGCTATCGTCCAAAAATATACTGAAGTAAGGCTGCCAAGAGGACTTGAAAGCGGGGCAGAATTGCAGGAAACCGATTTCAGGAGGTAGACTGGAATTGCATTGAAAGCATAGGAAAAGAGGCAGAACGTCCACCATGATGCACTTGGCCAAAAAGGGCGTATGCGTTTTTTCCTGAATATATTCAGGAAAAAACGCATACGCCCTTTTTGGCCAACCAAGCAAGCTTGCAAAGGAAATCTGCACTACAATGAAGTCTCACTTCCCCCCGGTCAAAAGGGCCATCTGAAAAAAGTGTAAAATCCAGAAAGGCAGGACAGGCCATGGAGAACTGGGAGCCTTGTTATGCTGATGGGCGGGATGTAAATTGCCAACAGACACTCGGGAGAAGTGTATGGTGTTTCCTGAAACATCTAAAAAACAAAGCAACAGAGCCTAGGGCACTTCCACTTATGGTCCTATAGCTTAGGGAAATTAAAATCAAAAAGACACAGCCACCCCAAAGTTTGGGACGCCTCTGTTTACAAGAACCTCGTTTACAGTACAAGTTCAACATCGCAGAAAGTGAAAAATGGATAAAGAAGTTGTGGTATTTACTTACAAAGCAATATCACTCAGCAATGAAATCTATGTCATCAGGCCCTTAGCAGCACAATGAGTGGATTCAGGTATGATGATTCTAACTGAAATAAGTCACACAGAAAAAGAAACATCATAAGATATCAGTAATACACGGAATGTAAACTTGACTACACAGGAACTGAATTACAGAACAGAACAGGGTCTCAAATTTAGAAAACCAACTTATGCTTGCTTAAGGGGAAAGGTGAGTTGGGGTGCTGCATAAAACCAGAGATTGAA
Source organism: Pseudorca crassidens (assembly GCF_039906515.1). Taxonomy (NCBI): domain Eukaryota; kingdom Metazoa; phylum Chordata; class Mammalia; order Artiodactyla; family Delphinidae; genus Pseudorca; species Pseudorca crassidens. The sequence continues at coordinate 170,144 of NW_027136090.1, read as the reverse complement.
ATGAGCACAGATAAAGTTCCTTAAGCCAAATATGGAATAGACAAGAGCTACTCCTTGCTCAACGAAATGGACTCAACACCGCATATTAAATGCCTAAGAATGTACCTGACTAGTAAGTATCTTAAAACCTATGGATTGCTATGTCTCCGAAAGAGAATCAAGCATGTGTACAGGGGCATAAACGCAGCAGTGATAGGATTGGAGAGGTTCGGTGAGCAAATGAAGACCCTTTGAAGTCATATTGCATGGTACCCATTCCACGGGTTTCAACTACCCAGGTTTAAGGTATTCTTCCTTCAGCTAAAACATGCATGTGGAACCTAGAGTATGATCAACCATGTGATCGGGAGACGTGTTCAAATATGTCTCAGTTTTCGTACCCTGGTACTCGGGTGCAACATTCCAGACGCTTTACTAACACCCTCCCGACTTGGAGAGTCAGTCCCTTTAACCTCCTGTTTGGCCCAGTTTGCAATTTCTGCGGAAGATGAACAGGAATAGCGAGAACCAATGAGAGACTAGCTGGAGGTGTCTGGACGGGCAAATTTAACTCTCATTTCCCACCAGGAAGAGGAATTAACCAAAGGCTCAGCGTGCCGTGCCGGAACCAGATTAGGGCCTGAAGCCATCCTGCGGTGTTGCGGCCAGCTCAAAAGAAAGCGAGTTGAAGAAAGGAGCTCAGGGGCACTGTAATTCACAAACCTGCAGAGTTATAAATGACAGCTATCGTCCAAAAATATACTGAAGTAAGGCTGCCAAGAGGACTTGAAAGCGGGGCAGAATTGCAGGAAACCGATTTCAGGAGGTAGACTGGAATTGCATTGAAAGCATAGGAAAAGAGGCAGAACGTCCACCATGATGCACTTGGCCAAAAAGGGCGTATGCGTTTTTTCCTGAATATATTCAAGAAAAAACGCATACACCCTTTTTGGCCAACCAAGCAAGCTTGCAAAGGAAATCTGCACTACAATGAAGTCTCACTTCCCCCCGGTCAAAAGGGCCATCTGAAAAAAGTGTAAAATCCAGAAAGGCAGGACAGGCCATGGAGAACTGGGAGCCTTGTTATGCTGATGGGCGGGATGTAAATTGCCAACAGACACTCGGAAGAAGTGTATGGTGTTTCCTGAAACATCTAAAAAACAAAGCAACAGAGCCTAGGGCACTTCCACTTATGGTCCTATAGCTTAGGGAAATTAAAATCAAAAAGACACAGCCACCCCAAAGTTTGGGACGCCTCTGTTTACAAGAACCTCGTTTACAGTACAAGTTCAACATCGCAGAAAGTGAAAAATGGATAAAGAAGTTGTGGTATTTACTTATAAAGCAATATCACTCAGCAATGAAATCTATGTCATCAGGCCCTTAGCAGCACAATGAGTGGATTCAGGTATGATGATTCTAACTGAAATAAGTCACACAGAAAAAGAAACATCATAAGATATCAGTAATACACGGAATGTAAACTTGGCTACACAGGAACTGAATTACAGAACAGAACAGGGTCTCAAATTTAGAAAACCAACTTATGCTTGCTTAAGGGTAAAGGTGAGTTGGGGTGCTGCATAAAACCAGAGATTGAAATGAGCACAGATAAAGTTCCTTAAGCCAAATATGGAATAGACAAGAGCTACTCCTTGCTCAACGAAATGGACTCAACACCGCATATTAAATGCCTAAGAATGTACCTGACTAGTAAGTATCTTAAAACCTATGGATTGCTATGTCTCCGAAAGAGAATCAAGCATGTGTACAGGGGCATAAACGCAGCAGTGATAGGATTGGAGAGGTTCGGTGAGCAAATGAAGACCCTTTGAAGTCATATTGCATGGTACCCATTCCACGGGTTTCAACTACCCAGGTTTAAGGTATTCTTCCTTCAGCTAAAACATGCATGTGGAACCTAGAGTATGATCAACCATGTGATCGGGAGACGTGTTCAAATATGTCTCAGTTTTCGTACCCTGGTACTCGGGTGCAACATTCCAGACGCTTTACTAACACCCTCCCGACTTGGAGAGTCAGTCCCTTTAACCTCCTGTTTGGCCCAGTTTGCAATTTCTGCGGAAGATGAACAGGAATAGCGAGAACCAATGAGAGACTAGCTGGAGGTGTCTGGACGGGCAAATTTAACTCTCATTTCCCACCAGGAAGAGGAATTAACCAAAGGCTCAGCGTGCCGTGCCGGAACCAGATTAGGGCCTGAAGCCATCCTGCGGTGTTGCGGCCAGCTCAAAAGAAAGCGAGTTGAAGAAAGGAGCTCAGGGGCACTGTAATTCACAAACCTGCAGAGTTATAAATGACAGCTATCGTCCAAAAATATACTGAAGTAAGGCTGCCAAGAGGACTTGAAAGCGGGGCAGAATTGCAGGAAACTGATTTCAGGAGGTAGACTGGAATTGCATTGAAAGCATAGGAAAAGAGGCAGAACGTCCACAATGATGCACTTGGCCAAAAAGGGCGTATGCGTTTTTTCCTGAATATATTCAGGAAAAAACGCATACGCCCTTTTTGACCAACCAAGCAAGCTTGCAAAGGAAATCTGCACTACAATGAAGTCTCACTTCCCCCCGGTCAAAAGGGCCATCTGAAAAAAGTGTAAAATCCAGAAAGGCAGGACAGGCCATGGAGAACTGGGAGCCTTGTTATGCTGATGGGCGGGATGTAAATTGCCAACAGACACTCGGGAGAAGTGTATGGTGTTTCCTGAAACATCTAAAAAACAAAGCAACAGAGCCTAGGGCACTTCCACTTATGGTCCTATAGCTTAGGGAAATTAAAATCAAAAAGACACAGCCACCCCAAAGTTTGGGACGCCTCTGTTTACAAGAACCTCGTTTACCGTACAAGTTCAACATCGCAGAAAGTGAAAAATGGATAAAGAAGTTGTGGTATTTACTTACAAAGCAATATCATTCAGCAATGAAATCTATGTCATCAGGCCCTTAGCAGCACAATGAGTGGATTCAGGTATGATGATTCTAACTGAAATAAGTCACACAGAAAAAGAAACATCATAAGATATCAGTAATACACGGAATGTAAACTTGGCTACACAGGAACTGAATTACAGAACAGAACAGGGTCTCAAATTTAGAAAACCAACTTATGCTTGCTTAAGGGTAAAGGTGAGTTGGGGTGCTGCATAAAACCAGAGATTGAAATGAGCACAGATAAAGTTCCTTAAGCCAAATATGAAATAGACAAGAGCTACTCCTTGCTCAACGAAATGGACTCAACACCGCATATTAAATGCCTAAGAATGTACCTGACTAGTAAGTATCTTAAAACCTATGGATTGCTATGTCTCCGAAAGAGAATCAAGCATGTGTACAGGGTCATAAACGCAGCAGTGATAGGATTGGAGAGGTTCGGTGAGCAAATGAAGACCCTTTGAAGTCATATTGCATGGTACCCATTCCACGGGTTTCAACTACCCAGGTTTAAGGTATTCTTCCTTCAGCTAAAACATGCATGTGGAACCTAGAGTATGATCAACCATGTGATCGGGAGACGTGTTCAAATATGTCTCAGTTTTCGTACCCTGGTACTCGGGTGCAACATTCCAGACGCTTTACTAACACCCTCCCGACTTGGAGAGTCAGTCCCTTTAACCTCCTGTTTGGCCCAGTTTGCAATTTCTGCGGAAGATGAACAGGAATAGCGAGAACCAATGAGAGACTAGCTGGAGGTGTCTGGACGGGCAAATTTAACTCTCATTTCCCACCAGGAAGAGGAATTAACCAAAGGCTCAGCGTGCCGTGCCGGAACCAGATTAGGGCCTGAAGCCATCCTGCGGTGTTGCGGCCAGCTCAAAAGAAAGCGAGTTGAAGAAAGGAGCTCAGGGGCACTGTAATTCACAAACCTGCAGAGTTATAAATGACAGCTATCGTCCAAAAATATAATGAAGTAAGGCTGCCAAGAGGACTTGAAAGCGGGGCAGAATTGCAGGAAACCGATTTCAGGAGGTAGACTGGAATTGCATTGAAAGCATAGGAAAAGAGGCAGAACGTCCACAATGATGCACTTGGCCAAAAAGGGCGTATGCGTTTTTTCCTGAATATATTCAGGAAAAAACGCATACGCCCTTTTTGGCCAACCAAGCAAGCTTGCAAAGGAAATCTGCACTACAATGAAGTCTCACTTCCCCCCGGTCAAAAGGGCCATCTGAAAAAAGTGTAAAATCCAGAAAGGCAGGACAGGCCATGGAGAACTGGGAGCCTTGTTATGCTGATGGGCGGGATGTAAATTGCCAACAGACACTCGGGAGAAGTGTATGGTGTTTCCTGAAACATCTAAAAAACAAAGCAACAGAGCCTAGGGCACTTCCACTTATGGTCCTATAGCTTAGGGAAATTAAAATCAAAAAGACACAGCCACCCCAAAGTTTGGGACGCCTCTGTTTACAAGAACCTCGTTTACCGTACAAGTTCAACATCGCAGAAAGTGAAAAATGGATAAAGAAGTTGTGGTATTTACTTACAAAGCAATATCACTCAGCAATGAAATCTATGTCATCAGGCCCTTAGCAGCACAATGAGTGGATTCAGGTATGATGATTCTAACTGAAATAAGTCACACAGAAAAAGAAACATCATAAGATATCAGTAATACACGGAATGTAAACTTGGCTACACAGGAACTGAATTACAGAACAGAACAGGGTCTCAAATTTAGAAAACCAACTTATGCTTGCTTAAGGGTAAAGGTGAGTTGGGGTGCTGCATAAAACCAGAGATTGAAATGAACACAGATAAAGTTCCTTAAGCCAAATATGGAATAGACAAGAGCTACTCCTTGCTCAACGAAATGGACTCAACACCGCATATTAAATGCCTAAGAATGTACCTGACTAGTAAGTATCTTAAATCCTATGGATTGCTATGTCTCCGAAAGAGAATCAAGCATGTGTACAGGGGCATAAACGCAGCAGTGATAGGATTGGAGAGGTTCGGTGAGCAAATGAAGACCCTTTGAAGTCATATTGCATGGTACCCATTCCACGGGTTTCAACTACCCAGGTTTAAGGTATTCTTCCTTCAGCTAAAACATGCATGTGGAACCTAGAGTATGATCAACCATGTGATCGGGAGACGTGTTCAAATATGTCTCAGTTTTCGTACCCTGGTACTCGGGTGCAACATTCCAGACGCTTTACTAACACCCTCCCGACTTGGAGAGTCAGTCCCTTTAACCTCCTGTTTGGCCCAGTTTGCAATTTCTGCGGAAGATGAACAGGAATAGCGAGAACCAATGAGAGACTAGCTGGAGGTGTCTGGACGGGCAAATTTAACTCTCATTTCCCACCAGGAAGAGGAATTAACCAAAGGCTCAGCGTGCCGTGCCGGAACCAGATTAGGGCCTGAAGCCATCCTGCGGTGTTGCGGCCAGCTCAAAAGAAAGCGAGTTGAAGAAAGGAGCTCAGGGGCACTGTAATTCACAAACCTGCAGAGTTATAAATGACAGCTATCGTCCAAAAATATACTGAAGTAAGGCTGCCAAGAGGACTTGAAAGCGGGGCAGAATTGCAGGAAACCGATTTCAGGAGGTAGACTGGAATTGCATTGAAAGCATAGGAAAAGAGGCAGAACGTCCACAATGATGCACTTGGCCAAAAAGGGCGTATGCGTTTTTTCCTGAATATATTCAGGAAAAAACGCATACGCCCTTTTTGGCCAACCAAGCAAGCTTGCAAAGGAAATCTGCACTACAATGAAGTCTCACTTCCCCCCGGTCAAAAGGGCCATCTGAAAAAAGTGTAAAATCCAGAAAGGCAGGACAGGCCATGGAGAACTGGGAGCCTTGTTATGCTGATGGGCGGGATGTAAATTGCCAACAGACACTCGGGAGAAGTGTATGGTGTTTCCTGAAACATCTAAAAAACAAAGCAACAGAGCCTAGGGCACTTCCACTTATGGTCCTATAGCTTAGGGAAATTAAAATCAAAAAGACACAGCCACCCCAAAGTTTGGGACGCCTCTGTTTACAAGAACCTCGTTTACCGTACAAGTTCAACATCGCAGAAAGTGAAAAATGGATAAAGAAGTTGTGGTATTTACTTACAAAGCAATATCACTCAGCAATGAAATCTATGTCATCAGGCCCTTAGCAGCACAATGAGTGGATTCAGGTATGATGATTCTAACTGAAATAAGTCACACAGAAAAAGAAACATCATAAGATATCAGTAATACACGGAATGTAAACTTGGCTACACAGGAACTGAATTACAGAACAGAACAGGGTCTCAAATTTAGAAAACCAACTTATGCTTGCTTAAGGGGAAAGGTGAGTTGGGGTGCTGCATAAAACCAGAGATTGAAATGAGCACAGATAAAGTTCCTTAAGCCAAATATGGAATAGACAAGAGCTACTCCTTGCTCAACGAAATGGACTCAACACCGCATATTAAATGCCTAAGAATGTACCTGACTAGTAAGTATCTTAAAACCTATGGATTGCTATGTCTCCGAAAGAGAATCAAGCATGTGTACAGGGGCATAAACGCAGCAGTGATAGGATTGGAGAGGTTCGGTGAGCAAATGAAGACCCTTTGAAGTCATATTGCATGGTACCCATTCCACGGGTTTCAACTACCCAGGTTTAAGGTATTCTTCCTTCAGCTAAAACATGCATGTGGAACCTAGAGTATGATCAACCATGTGATCGGGAGACGTGTTCAAATATGTCTCAGTTTTCGTACCCTGGTACTCGGGTGCAACATTCCAGACGCTTTACTAACACCCTCCCGACTTGGAGAGTCAGTCCCTTTAACCTCCTGTTTGGCCCAGTTTGCAATTTCTGCGGAAGATGAACAGGAATAGCGAGAACCAATGAGAGACTAGCTGGAGGTGTCTGGACGGGCAAATTTAACTCTCATTTCCCACCAGGAAGAGGAATTAACCAAAGGCTCAGCGTGCCGTGCCGGAACCAGATTAGGGCCTGAAGCCATCCTGCGGTGTTGCGGCCAGCTCAAAAGAAAGCGAGTTGAAGAAAGGAGCTCAGGGGCACTGTAATTCACAAACCTGCAGAGTTATAAATGACAGCTATCGTCCAAAAATATAATGAAGTAAGGCTGCCAAGAGGACTTGAAAGCGGGGCAGAATTTCAGGAAACCGATTTCAGGAGGTAGACTGGAATTGCATTGAAAGCATAGGAAAAGAGGCAGAACGTCCACAATGATGCACTTGGCCAAAAAGGGCGTATGCGTTTTTTCCTGAATATATTCAGGAAAAAACGCATACGCCCTTTTTGGCCAACCAAGCAAGCTTGCAAAGGAAATCTGCACTACAATGAAGTCTCACTTCCCCCCGGTCAAAAGGGCCATCTGAAAAAAGTGTAAAATCCAGAAAGGCAGGACAGGCCATGGAGAACTGGGAGCCTTGTTATGCTGATGGGCGGGATGTAAATTGCCAACAGACACTCGGGAGAAGTGTATGGTGTTTCCTGAAACATCTAAAAAACAAAGCAACAGAGGCTAGGGCACTTCCACTTATGGTCCTATAGCTTAGGGAAATTAAAATCAAAAAGACACAGCCACCCCAAAGTTTGGGACGCCTCTGTTTACAAGAACCTCGTTTACAGTACAAGTTCAACATCGCAGAAAGTGAAAAATGGATAAAGAAGTTGTGGTATTTACTTACAAAGCAATATCACTCAGCAATGAAATCTATGTCATCAGGCCCTTAGCAGCACAATGAGTGGATTCAGGTATGATGATTCTAACTGAAATAAGTCACACAGAAAAAGAAACATCATAAGATATCAGTAATACACGGAATGTAAACTTGGCTACACAGGAACTGAATTACAGAACAGAACAGGGTCTCAAATTTAGAAAACCAACTTATGCTTGCTTAAGAGGAAAGGTGAGTTGGGGTGCTGCATAAAACCAGAGATTGAAATGAGCACAGATAAAGTTCCTTAAGCCAAATATGGAATAGACAAGAGCTACTCCTTGCTCAACGAAATGGACTCAACACCGCATATTAAATGCCTAAGAATGTACCTGACTAGTAAGTATCTTAAAACCTATGGATTGCTATGTCTCCGAAAGAGAATCAAGCATGTGTACAGGGGCATAAACGCAGCAGTGATAGGATTGGAGAGGTTCGGTGAGCAAATGAAGACCCTTTGAAGTCATATCGCATGGTACCCATTCCACGGGTTTCAACTACCCAGGTTTAAGGTATTCTTCCTTCAGCTAAAACATGCATGTGGAACCTAGAGTATGATCAACCATGTGATCGGGAGACGTGTTCAAATATGTCTCAGTTTTCGTACCCTGGTACTCGGGTGCAACATTCCAGACGCTTTACTAACACCCTCCCGACTTGGAGAGTCAGTCCCTTTAACCTCCTGTTTGGCCCAGTTTGCAATTTCTGCGGAAGATGAACAGGAATAGCGAGAACCAATGAGAGACTAGCTGGAGGTGTCTGGACGGGCAAATTTAACTCTCATTTCCCACCAGGAAGAGGAATTAACCAAAGGCTCAGCGTGCCGTGCCGGAACCAGATTAGGGCCTGAAGCCATCCTGCGGTGTTGCGGCCAGCTCAAAAGAAAGCGAGTTGAAGAAAGGAGCTCAGGGGCACTGTAATTCACAAACCTGCAGAGTTATAAATGACAGCTATCGTCCAAAAATATACTGAAGTAAGGCTGCCAAGAGGACTTGAAAGCGGGGCAGAATTGCAGGAAACCGATTTCAGGAGGTAGACTGGAATTGCATTGAAAGCATAGGAAAAGAGGCAGAACGTCCACAATGATGCACTTGGCCAAAAAGGGCGTATGCGTTTTTTCCTGAATATATTCAGGAAAAAACGCATACGCCCTTTTTGGCCAACCAAGCAAGCTTGCAAAGGAAATCTGCACTACAATGAAGTCTCACTTCCCCCCGGTCAAAAGGGCCATCTGAAAAAAGTGTAAAATCCAGAAAGGCAGGACAGGCCATGGAGAACTGGGAGCCTTGTTATGCTGATGGGCGGGATGTAAATTGCCAACAGACACTCGGGAGAAGTGTATGGTGTTTCCTGAAACATCTAAAAAACAAAGCAACAGAGCCTAGGGCACTTCCACTTATGGTCCTATAGCTTAGGGAAATTAAAATCAAAAAGACACAGCCACCCCAAAGTTTGGGACGCCTCTGTTTACAAGAACCTCGTTTACCGTACAAGTTCAACATCGCAGAAAGTGAAAAATGGATAAAGAAGTTGTGGTATTTACTTACAAAGCAATATCACTCAGCAATGAAATCTATGTCATCAGGCCCTTAGCAGCACAATGAGTGGATTCAGGTATGATGATTCTAACTGAAATAAGTCACACAGAAAAAGAAACATCATAAGATATCAGTAATACACGGAATGTAAACTTGGCTACACAGGAACTGAATTACAGAACAGAACAGGGTCTCAAATTTAGAAAACCAACTTATGCTTGCTTAAGGGTAAAGGTGAGTTGGGGTGCTGCATAAAACCAGAGATTGAAATGAGCACAGATAAAGTTCCTTAAGCCAAATATGGAATAGACAAGAGCTACTCCTTGCTCAACGAAATGGACTCAACACCGCATATTAAATGCCTAAGAATGTACCTGACTAGTAAGTATCTTAAAACCTATGGATTGCTATGTCTCCGAAAGAGAATCAAGCATGTGTACAGGGGCATAAACGCAGCAGTGATAGGATTGGAGAGGTTCGGTGAGCAAATGAAGACCCTTTGAAGTCATATTGCATGGTACCCATTCCACGGGTTTCAACTACCCAGGTTTAAGGTATTCTTCCTTCAGCTAAAACATGCATGTGGAACCTAGAGTATGATCAACCATGTGATCGGGAGACGTGTTCAAATATGTCTCAGTTTTCGTACCCTGGTACTCGGGTGCAACATTCCAGACGCTTTACTAACACCCTCCCGACTTGGAGAGTCAGTCCCTTTAACCTCCTGTTTGGCCCAGTTTGCAATTTCTGCGGAAGATGAACAGGAATAGCGAGAACCAATGAGAGACTAGCTGGAGGTGTCTGGACGGGCAAATTTAACTCTCATTTCCCACCAGGAAGAGGAATTAACCAAAGGCTCAGCGTGCCGTGCCGGAACCAGATTAGGGCCTGAAGCCATCCTGCGGTGTTGCGGCCAGCTCAAAAGAAAGCGAGTTGAAGAAAGGAGCTCAGGGGCACTGTAATTCACAAACCTGCAGAGTTATAAATGACAGCTATCGTCCAAAAATATAATGAAGTAAGGCTGCCAAGAGGACTTGAAAGCGGGGCAGAATTTCAGGAAACCGATTTCAGGAGGTAGACTGGAATTGCATTGAAAGCATAGGAAAAGAGGCAGAACGTCCACAATGATGCACTTGGCCAAAAAGGGCGTATGCGTTTTTTCCTGAATATATTCAGGAAAAAACGCATACGCCCTTTTTGGCCAACCAAGCAAGCTTGCAAAGGAAATCTGCACTACAATGAAGTCTCACTTCCCCCCGGTCAAAAGGGCCATCTGAAAAAAGTGTAAAATCCAGAAAGGCAGGACAGGCCATGGAGAACTGGGAGCCTTGTTATGCTGATGGGCGGGATGTAAATTGCCAACAGACACTCGGGAGAAGTGTATGGTGTTTCCTGAAACATCTAAAAAACAAAGCAACAGAGGCTAGGGCACTTCCACTTATGGTCCTATAGCTTAGGGAAATTAAAATCAAAAAGACACAGCCACCCCAAAGTTTGGGACGCCTCTGTTTACAAGAACCTCGTTTACCGTACAAGTTCAACATCGCAGAAAGTGAAAAATGGATAAAGAAGTTGTGGTATTTACTTACAAAGCAATATCACTCAGCAATGAAATCTATGTCATCAGGCCCTTAGCAGCACAATGAGTGGATTCAGGTATGATGATTCTAACTGAAATAAGTCACACAGAAAAAGAAACATCATAAGATATCAGTAATACACGGAATGTAAACTTGGCTACACAGGAACTGAATTACAGAACAGAACAGGGTCTCAAATTTAGAAAACCAACTTATGCTTGCTTAAGGGTAAAGGTGAGTTGGGGTGCTGCATAAAACCAGAGATTGAAATGAGCACAGATAAAGTTCCTTAAGCCAAATATGGAATAGACAAGAGCTACTCCTTGCTCAACGAAATGGACTCAACACCGCATATTAAATGCCTAAGAATGTACCTGACTAGTAAGTATCTTAAAACCTATGGATTGCTATGTCTCCGAAAGAGAATCAAGCATGTGTACAGGGGCATAAACGCAGCAGTGATAGGATTGGAGAGGTTCGGTGAGCAAATGAAGACCCTTTGAAGTCATATTGCATGGTACCCATTCCACGGGTTTCAACTACCCAGGTTTAAGGTATTCTTCCTTCAGCTAAAACATGCATGTGGAACCTAGAGTATGATCAACCATGTGATCGGGAGACGTGTTCAAATATGTCTCAGTTTTCGTACCCTGGTACTCGGGTGCAACATTCCAGACGCTTTACTAACACCCTCCCGACTTGGAGAGTCAGTCCCTTTAACCTCCTGTTTGGCCCAGTTTGCAATTTCTGCGGAAGATGAACAGGAATAGCGAGAACCAATGAGAGACTAGCTGGAGGTGTCTGGACGGGCAAATTTAACTCTCATTTCCCACCAGGAAGAGGAATTAACCAAAGGCTCAGCGTGCCGTGCCGGAACCAGATTAGGGCCTGAAGCCATCCTGCGGTGTTGCGGCCAGCTCAAAAGAAAGCGAGTTGAAGAAAGGAGCTCAGGGGCACTGTAATTCACAAACCTGCAGAGTTATAAATGACAGCTATCGTCCAAAAATATAATGAAGTAAGGCTGCCAAGAGGACTTGAAAGCGGGGCAGAATTTCAGGAAACCGATTTCAGGAGGTAGACTGGAATTGCATTGAAAGCATAGGAAAAGAGGCAGAACGTCCACAATGATGCACTTGGCCAAAAAGGGCGTATGCGTTTTTTCCTGAATATATTCAGGAAAAAACGCATACGCCCTTTTTGGCCAACCAAGCAAGCTTGCAAAGGAAATCTGCACTACAATGAAGTCTCACTTCCCCCCGGTCAAAAGGGCCATCTGAAAAAAGTGTAAAATCCAGAAAGGCAGGACAGGCCATGGAGAACTGGGAGCCTTGTTATGCTGATGGGCGGGATGTAAATTGCCAACAGACACTCGGGAGAAGTGTATGGTGTTTCCTGAAACATCTAAAAAACAAAGCAACAGAGGCTAGGGCACTTCCACTTATGGTCCTATAGCTTAGGGAAATTAAAATCAAAAAGACACAGCCACCCCAAAGTTTGGGACGCCTCTGTTTACAAGAACCTCGTTTACAGTACAAGTTCAACATCGCAGAAAGTGAAAAATGGATAAAGAAGTTGTGGTATTTACTTACAAAGCAATATCACTCAGCAATGAAATCTATGTCATCAGGCCCTTAGCAGCACAATGAGTGGATTCAGGTATGATGATTCTAACTGAAATAAGTCACACAGAAAAAGAAACATCATAAGATATCAGTAATACACGGAATGTAAACTTGGCTACACAGGAACTGAATTACAGAACAGAACAGGGTCTCAAATTTAGAAAACCAACTTATGCTTGCTTAAGAGGAAAGGTGAGTTGGGGTGCTGCATAAAACCAGAGATTGAAATGAGCACAGATAAAGTTCCTTAAGCCAAATATGGAATAGACAAGAGCTACTCCTTGCTCAACGAAATGGACTCAACACCGCATATTAAATGCCTAAGAATGTACCTGACTAGTAAGTATCTTAAAACCTATGGATTGCTATGTCTCCGAAAGAGAATCAAGCATGTGTACAGGGGCATAAACGCAGCAGTGATAGGATTGGAGAGGTTCGGTGAGCAAATGAAGACCCTTTGAAGTCATATCGCATGGTACCCATTCCACGGGTTTCAACTACCCAGGTTTAAGGTATTCTTCCTTCAGCTAAAACATGCATGTGGAACCTAGAGTATGATCAACCATGTGATCGGGAGACGTGTTCAAATATGTCTCAGTTTTCGTACCCTGGTACTCGGGTGCAACATTCCAGACGCTTTACTAACACCCTCCCGACTTGGAGAGTCAGTCCCTTTAACCTCCTGTTTGGCCCAGTTTGCAATTTCTGCGGAAGATGAACAGGAATAGCGAGAACCAATGAGAGACTAGCTGGAGGTGTCTGGACGGGCAAATTTAACTCTCATTTCCCACCAGGAAGAGGAATTAACCAAAGGCTCAGCGTGCCGTGCCGGAACCAGATTAGGGCCTGAAGCCATCCTGCGGTGTTGCGGCCAGCTCAAAAGAAAGCGAGTTGAAGAAAGGAGCTCAGGGGCACTGTAATTCACAAACCTGCAGAGTTATAAATGACAGCTATCGTCCAAAAATATACTGAAGTAAGGCTGCCAAGAGGACTTGAAAGCGGGGCAGAATTGCAGGAAACCGATTTCAGGAGGTAGACTGGAATTGCATTGAAAGCATAGGAAAAGAGGCAGAACGTCCACAATGATGCACTTGGCCAAAAAGGGCGTATGCGTTTTTTCCTGAATATATTCAGGAAAAAACGCATACGCCCTTTTTGGCCAACCAAGCAAGCTTGCAAAGGAAATCTGCACTACAATGAAGTCTCACTTCCCCCCGGTCAAAAGGGCCATCTGAAAAAAGTGTAAAATCCAGAAAGGCAGGACAGGCCATGGAGAACTGGGAGCCTTGTTATGCTGATGGGCGGGATGTAAATTGCCAACAGACACTCGGGAGAAGTGTATGGTGTTTCCTGAAACATCTAAAAAACAAAGCAACAGAGCCTAGGGCACTTCCACTTATGGTCCTATAGCTTAGGGAAATTAAAATCAAAAAGACACAGCCACCCCAAAGTTTGGGACGCCTCTGTTTACAAGAACCTCGTTTACAGTACAAGTTCAACATCGCAGAAAGTGAAAAATGGATAAAGAAGTTGTGGTATTTACTTACAAAGCAATATCACTCAGCAATGAAATCTATGTCATCAGGCCCTTAGCAGCACAATGAGTGGATTCAGGTATGATGATTCTAACTGAAATAAGTCACACAGAAAAAGAAACATCATAAGATATCAGTAATACACGGAATGTAAACTTGGCTACACAGGAACTGAATTACAGAACAGAACAGGGTCTCAAATTTAGAAAACCAACTTATGCTTGCTTAAGGGGAAAGGTGAGTTGGGGTGCTGCATAAAACCAGAGATTGAAATGAGCACAGATAAAGATCCTTAAGCCAAATATGGAATAGACAAGAGCTACCTCTTGCTCAACGAAATGGACTCAACACCGCATATTAAATGCCTAAGAATGTACCTGACTAGTAAGTATCTTAAAACCTATGGATTGCTATGTCTCCGAAAGAGAATCAAGCATGTGTACAGGGGCATAAACGCAGCAGTGATAGGATTGGAGAGGTTCGGTGAGCAAATGAAGACCCTTTGAAGTCATATTGCATGGTACCCATTCCACGGGTTTCAACTACCCAGGTTTAAGGTATTCTTCCTTCAGCTAAAACATGCATGTGGAACCTAGAGTATGATCAACCATGTGATCGGGAGACGTGTTCAAATATGTCTCAGTTTTCGTACCCTGGTACTCAGGTGCAACATTCCAGACGCTTTACTAACACCCTCCCGACTTGGAGAGTCAGTCCCTTTAACCTCCTGTTTGGCCCAGTTTGCAATTTCTGCGGAAGATGAACAGGAATAGCGAGAACCAATGAGAGACTAGCTGGAGGTGTCTGGACGGGCAAATTTAACTCTCATTTCCCACCAGGAAGAGGAATTAACCAAAGGCTCAGCGTGCCGTGCCGGAACCAGATTAGGGCCTGAAGCCATCCTGCGGTGTTGCGGCCAGGTCACAAGAAAGCGAGTTGAAGAAAGGAGCTCAGGGGCACTGTAATTCACAAACCTGCAGAGTTATAAATGACAGCTATCGTCCAAAAATATACTGAAGTAAGGCTGCCAAGAGGACTTGAAAGCGGGGCAGAATTGCAGGAAACCGATTTCAGGAGGTAGACTGGAATTGCATTGAAAGCATAGGAAAAGAGGCAGAACGTCCACAATGATGCACTTGGCCAAAAAGGGCGTATGCGTTTTTTCCTGAATATATTCAGGAAAAAACGCATACGCCCTTTTTGGCCAACCAAGCAAGCTTGCAAAGGAAATCTGCACTACAATGAAGTCTCACTTCCCCCCGGTCAAAAGGGCCATCTGAAAAAAGTGTAAAATCCAGAAAGGCAGGACAGGCCATGGAGAACTGGGAGCCTTGTTATGCTGATGGGCGGGATGTAAATTGCCAACAGACACTCGGGAGAAGTGTATGGTGTTTCCTGAAACATCTAAAAAACAAAGCAACAGAGCCTAGGGCACTTCCACTTATGGTCCTATAGCTTAGGGAAATTAAAATCAAAAAGACACAGCCACCCCAAACATTGGGACGCCTCTGTTTACAAGAACCTCGTTTACAGTACAAGTTCAACATCGCAGAAAGTGAAAAATGGATAAAGAAGTTGTGGTATTTACTTACAAAGCAATATCACTCAGCAATGAAATCTATGTCATCAGGCCCTTAGCAGCACAATGAGTGGATTCAGGTATGATGATTCTAACTGAAATAAGTCACACAGAAAAAGAAACATCATAAGATATCAGTAATACACGGAATGTAAACTTGGCTACACAGGAACTGAATTACAGAACAGAACAGGGTCTCAAATTTAGAAAACCAACTTATGCTTGCTTAAGGGTAAAGGTGAGTTGGGGTGCTGCATAAAACCAGAGATTGAAATGAGCACAGATAAAGTTCCTTAAGCCAAATATGGAATAGACAAGAGCTACTCCTTGCTCAACGAAATGGACTCAACACCGCATATTAAACGCCTAAGAATGTACCTGACTAGTAAGTATCTTAAAACCTATGGATTGCTATGTCTCTGAAAGAGAATCAAGCATGTGTACAGGGGCATAAACACAGCAGTGATAGGATTGGAGAGGTTCGGTGAGCAAATGAAGACCCTTTGAAGTCATATTGCATGGTACCCATTCCACGGGTTTCAACTACCCAGGTTTAAGGTATTCTTCCTTCAGGTAAAACATGCATGTGGAACCTAGAGTATGATCAACCATGTGATTGGGAGACGTGTTCAAATATGTCTCAGTTTTCGTACCCTGGTACTCGGGTGCAATATTCCAGACGCTTTACTAACACCCTCCCGACTTGGAGAGTCAGTCCCTTTAACCTCCTGTTTGGCCCAGTTTGCAATTTCTGCGGAAGATGAACAGGAATAGCGAGAATCAATGAGAGACTAGCTGGAGGTGTCTGGACGGGCAAATTTAACTCTCATTTCCCACCAGGAAGAGGAATTAACCAAAGGCTCAGCGTGCCGTGCCGGAACCAGATTAGGGCCTGAAGCCATCCTGCGGTGTTGCGGCCAGCTCAAAAGAAAGCGAGTTGAAGAAAGGAGCTCAGGGGCACTGTAATTCACAAACCTGCAGAGTTATAAATGACAGCTATCGTCCAAAAATATACTGAAGTAAGGCTGCCAAGAGGACTTGAAAGCGGGGCAGAATGGCAGGAAACCGATTTCAGGAGGTAGACTGGAATTGCATTGAAAGCATAGGAAAAGAGGCAGAACGTCCACAATGATGCACTTGGCCAAAAAGGGCGTATGCGTTTTTTCCTGAATATATTCAGGAAAAAATGCATACGCCCTTTTTGGCCAACCAAGCAAGCTTGCAAAGGAAATCTGCACTACAATGAAGTCTCACTTCCCCCCGGTCAAAAGGGCCATCTGAAAAAAGTGTAAAATCCAGAAAGACAGGACAGGCCATGGAGAACTGGGAGCCTTGTTATGCTGATGGGCGGGATGTAAATTGCCAACAGACACTCGGGAGAAGTGTATGGTGTTTCCTGAAACATCTAAAAAACAAAGCAACAGAGCCTAGGGCACTTCCACTTATGGTCCTATAGCTTAGGGAAATTAAAATCAAAAAGACACAGCCACCCCAAAGTTTGGGACGTCTCTGTTTACAAGAACCTCGTTTACAGTACAAGTTCAACATCGCAGAAAGTGAAAAATGGATAAAGAAGTTGTGGTATTTACTTACAAAGCAATATCACTCAGCAATGAAATCTATGTCATCAGGCCCTTAGCAGCACAATGAGTGGATTCAGGTATGATGATTCTAACTGAAATAAGTCACACAGAAAAAGAAACATCATAAGATATCAGTAATACACGGAATGTAAACTTGGCTACACAGGAACTGAATTACAGAACAGAACAGGGTCTCAAATTTAGAAAACCAACTTATGCTTGCTTAAGGGGAAAGGTGAGTTGGGGTGCTGCATAAAACCAGAGATTGAAATGAGCACAGATAAAGTTCCTTAAGCCAAATATGGAATAGACAAGAGCTACTCCTTGCTCAACGAAATGGACTCAACACCGCATATTAAATGCCTAAGAATGTACCTGACTAGTAAGTATCTTAAAACCTATGGATTGCTATGTCTCCGAAAGAGAATCAAGCATGTGTACAGGGGCATAAACGCAGCAGTGATAGGATTGGAGAGGTTCGGTGAGCAAATGAAGACCCTTTGAAGTCATATTGCATGGTACCCATTCCACGGGTTTCAACTACCCAGGTTTAAGGTATTCTTCCTTCAGCTAAAACATGCATGTGGAACCTAGAGTATGATCAACCATGTGATCGGGAGACGTGTTCAAATATGTCTCAGTTTTCGTACCCTGGTACTCGGGTGCAACATTCCAGACGCTTTACTAACACCCTCCCGACTTGGAGAGTCAGTCCCTTTAACCTCCTGTTTGGCCCAGTTTGCAATTTCTGCGGAAGATGAACAGGAATAGCGAGAACCAATGAGAGACTAGCTGGAGGTGTCTGGATGGGCAAATTTAACTCTCATTTCCCACCAGGAAGAGGAATTAACCAAAGGCTCAGCGTGCCGTGCCGGAACCAGATTAGGGCCTGAAGCCATCCTGCGGTGTTGCGGCCAGGTCACAAGAAAGCGAGTTGAAGAAAGGAGCTCAGGGGCACTGTAATTCACAAACCTGCAGAGTTATAAATGACAGCTATCGTCCAAAAATATACTGAAGTAAGGCTGCCAAGAGGACTTGAAAGCGGGGCAGAATTGCAGGAAACCGATTTCAGGAGGTAGACTGGAATTGCATTGAAAGCATAGGAAAAGAGGCAGAACGTCCACAATGATGCACTTGGCCAAAAAGGGCGTATGCGTTTTTTCCTGAATATATTCAGGAAAAAACGCATACGCCCTTTTTGGCCAACCAAGCAAGCTTGCAAAGGAAATCTGCACTACAATGAAGTCTCACTTCCCCCCGGTCAAAAGGGCCATCTGAAAAAAGTGTAAAATCCAGAAAGGCAGGACAGGCCATGGAGAACTGGGAGCCTTGTTATGCTGATGGGCGGGATGTAAATTGCCAACAGACACTCGGGAGAAGTGTATGGTGTTTCCTGAAACATCTAAAAAACAAAGCAACAGAGCCTAGGGCACTTCCACTTATGGTCCTATAGCTTAGGGAAATTAAAATCAAAAAGACACAGCCACCCCAAACATTGGGACGCCTCTGTTTACAAGAACCTCGTTTACCGTACAAGTTCAACATCGCAGAAAGTGAAAAATGGATAAAGAAGTTGTGGTATTTACTTACAAAGCAATATCACTCAGCAATGAAATCTATGTCATCAGGCCCTTAGCAGCACAATGAGTGGATTCAGGTATGATGATTCTAACTGAAATAAGTCACACAGAAAAAGAAACATCATAAGATATCAGTAATACACGGAATGTAAACTTGGCTACACAGGAACTGAATTACAGAACAGAACAGGGTCTCAAATTTAGAAAACCAACTTATGCTTGCTTAAGGGGAAAGGTGAGTTGGGGTGCTGCATAAAACCAGAGATTGAAATGAGCACAGATAAAGTTCCTTAAGCCAAATATGGAATAGACAAGAGCTACTCCTTGCTCAACGAAATGGACTCAACACCGCATATTAAACGCCTAAGAATGTACCTGACTAGTAAGTATCTTAAAACCTATGGATTGCTATGTCTCTGAAAGAGAATCAAGCATGTGTACAGGGGCATAAACACAGCAGTGATAGGATTGGAGAGGTTCGGTGAGCAAATGAAGACCCTTTGAAGTCATATTGCATGGTACCCATTCCACGGGTTTCAACTACCCAGGTTTAAGGTATTCTTCCTTCAGCTAAAACATGCATGTGGAACCTAGAGTATGATCAACCATGTGATCGGGAGATGTGTTCAAATATGTCTCAGTTTTCGTACCCTGGTACTCGGGTGCAACATTCCAGACGCTTTACTAACACCCTCCCGACTTGGAGAGTCAGTCCCTTTAACCTCCTGTTTGGCCCAGTTTGCAATTTCTGCGGAAGATGAACAGGAATAGCGAGAACCAATGAGAGACTAGCTGGAGGTGTCTGGACGGGCAAATTTAACTCTCATTTCCCACCAGGAAGAGGAATTAACCAAAGGCTCAGCGTGCCGTGCCGGAACCAGATTAGGGCCTGAAGCCATCCTGCGGTGTTGCGGCCAGCTCAAAAGAAAGCGAGTTGAAGAAAGGAGCTCAGGGGCACTGTAATTCACAAACCTGCAGAGTTATAAATGACAGCTATCGTCCAAAAATATACTGAAGTAAGGCTGCCAAGAGGACTTGAAAGCGGGGCAGAATTGCAGGAAACCGATTTCAGGAGGCAGACTGGAATTGCATTGAAAGCATAGGAAAAGAGGCAGAACGTCCACAATGATGCACTTGGCCAAAAAGGGCGTATGCGTTTTTTCCTGAATATATTCAGGAAAAAACGCATACGCCCTTTTTGGCCAACCAAGCAAGCTTGCAAAGGAAATCTGCACTACAATGAAGTCTCACTTCCCCCCGGTCAAAAGGGCCATCTGAAAAAAGTGTAAAATCCAGAAAGGCAGGACAGGCCATGGAGAACTGGGAGCCTTGTTATGCTGATGGGCGGGATGTAAATTGCCAACAGACACTCGGGAGAAGTGTATGGTGTTTCCTGAAACATCTAAAAAACAAAGCAACAGAGCCTAGGGCACTTCCACTTATGGTCCTATAGCTTAGGGAAATTAAAATCAAAAAGACACAGCCACCCCAAAGTTTGGGACGCCTCTGTTTACAAGAACCTCGTTTACAGTACAAGTTCAACATCGCAGAAAGTGAAAAATGGATAAAGAAGTTGTGGTATTTACTTACAAAGCAATATCACTCAGCAATGAAATCTATGTCATCAGGCCCTTAGCAGCACAATGAGTGGATTCAGGTATGATGATTCTAACTGAAATAAGTCACACAGAAAAAGAAACATCATAAGATATCAGTAATACACGGAATGTAAACTTGGCTACACAGGAACTGAATTACAGAACAGAACAGGGTCTCAAATTTAGAAAACCAACTTATGCTTGCTTAAGGGGAAAGGTGAGTTGGGGTGCTGCATAAAACCAGAGATTGAAATGAGCACAGATAAAGTTCCTTAAGCCAAATATGGAATAGACAAGAGCTACTCCTTGCTCAACGAAATGGACTCAACACCGCATATTAAATGCCTAAGAATGTACCTGACTAGTAAGTATCTTAAAACCTATGGATTGCTATGTCTCCGAAAGAGAATCAAGCATGTGTACAGGGGCATAAACGCAGCAGTGATAGGATTGGAGAGGTTCGGTGAGCAAATGAAGACCCTTTGAAGTCATATTGCATGGTACCCATTCCACGGGTTTCAACTACCCAGGTTTAAGGTATTCTTCCTTCAGCTAAAACATGCATGTGGAACCTAGAGTATGATCAACCATGTGATCGGGAGACGTGTTCAAATATGTCTCAGTTTTCGTACCCTGGTACTCGGGTGCAACATTCCAGACGCTTTACTAACACCCTCCCGACTTGGAGAGTCAGTCCCTTTAACCTCCCGTTTGGCCCAGTTTGCAATTTCTGCGGAAGATGAACAGGAATAGCGAGAACCAATGAGAGACTAGCTGGAGGTGTCTGGACGGGCAAATTTAACTCTCATTTCCCACCAGGAAGAGGAATTAACCAAAGGCTCAGCGTGCCGTGCCGGAACCAGATTAGGGCCTGAAGCCATCCTGCGGTGTTGCGGCCAGGTCACAAGAAAGCGAGTTGAAGAAAGGAGCTCAGGGGCACTGTAATTCACAAACCTGCAGAGTTATAAATGACAGCTATCGTCCAAAAATATACTGAAGTAAGGCTGCCAAGAGGACTTGAAAGCGGGGCAGAATTGCAGGAAACCGATTTCAGGAGGTAGACTGGAATTGCATTGAAAGCATAGGAAAAGAGGCAGAACGTCCACAATGATGCACTTGGCCAAAAAGGGCGTATGCGTTTTTTCCTGAATATATTCAGGAAAAAACGCATACGCCCTTTTTGGCCAACCAAGCAAGCTTGCAAAGGAAATCTGCACTACAATGAAGTCTCACTTCCCCCCGGTCAAAAGGGCCATCTGAAAAAAGTGTAAAATCCAGAAAGACAGGACAGGCCATGGAGAACTGGGAGCCTTGTTATGCTGATGGGCGGGATGTAAATTGCCAACAGACACTCGGGAGAAGTGTATGGTGTTTCCTGAAACATCTAAAAAACAAAGCAACAGAGCCTAGGGCACTTCCACTTATGGTCCTATAGCTTAGGGAAATTAAAATCAAAAAGACACAGCCACCTCAAAGTTTGGGACGCCTCTGTTTACAAGAACCTCGTTTACAGTACAAGTTCAACATCGCAGAAAGTGAAAAATGGATAAAGAAGTTGTGGTATTTACTTACAAAGCAATATCACTCAGCAATGAAATCTATGTCATCAGGCCCTTAGCAGCACAATGAGTGGATTCAGGTATGATGATTCTAACTGAAATAAGTCACACAGAAAAAGAAACATCATAAGATATCAGTAATACACGGAATGTAAACTTGGCTACACAGGAACTGAATTACAGAACAGAACAGGGTCTCAAATTTAGAAAACCAACTTATGCTTGCTTAAGGGGAAAGGTGAGTTGGGGTGCTGCATAAAACCAGAGATTGAAATGAGCACAGATAAAGTTCCTTAAGCCAAATATGGAATAGACAAGAGCTACTCCTTGCTCAACGAAATGGACTCAACACCGCATATTAAACGCCTAAGAATGTACCTGACTAGTAAGTATCTTAAAACCTATGGATTGCTATGTCTCTGAAAGAGAATCAAGCATGTGTACAGGGGCATAAACACAGCAGTGATAGGATTGGAGAGGTTCGGTGAGCAAATGAAGACCCTTTGAAGTCATATTGCATGGTACCCATTCCACGGGTTTCAACTACCCAGGTTTAAGGTATTCTTCCTTCAGGTAAAACATGCATGTGGAACCTAGAGTATGATCAACCATGTGATCGGGAGACGTGTTCAAATATGTCTCAGTTTTCGTACCCTGGTACTCGGGTGCAATATTCCAGACGCTTTACTAACACCCTCCCGACTTGGAGAGTCAGTCCCTTTAACCTCCTGTTTGGCCCAGTTTGCAATTTCTGCGGAAGATGAACAGGAATAGCGAGAACCAATGAGAGACTAGCTGGAGGTGTCTGGACGGGCAAATTTAACTCTCATTTCCCACCAGGAAGAGGAATTAACCAAAGGCTCAGCGTGCCGTGCCGGAACCAGATTAGGGCCTGAAGCCATCCTGCGGTGTTGCGGCCAGCTCAAAAGAAAGCGAGTTGAAGAAAGGAGCTCAGGGGCACTGTAATTCACAAACCTGCAGAGTTATAAATGACAGCTATCGTCCAAAAATATACTGAAGTAAGGCTGCCAAGAGGACTTGAAAGCGGGGCAGAATTGCAGGAAACCGATTTCAGGAGGCAGACTGGAATTGCATTGAAAGCATAGGAAAAGAGGCAGAACGTCCACAATGATGCACTTGGCCAAAAAGGGCGTATGCGTTTTTTCCTGAATATATTCAGGAAAAAACGCATACGCCCTTTTTGGCCAACCAAGCAAGCTTGCAAAGGAAATCTGCACTACAATGAAGTCTCACTTCCCCCCGGTCAAAAGGGCCATCTGAAAAAAGTGTAAAATCCAGAAAGGCAGGACAGGCCATGGAGAACTGGGAGCCTTGTTATGCTGATGGGCGGGATGTAAATTGCCAACAGACACTCGGGAGAAGTGTATGGTGTTTCCTGAAACATCTAAAAAACAAAGCAACAGAGCCTAGGGCACTTCCACTTATGGTCCTATAGCTTAGGGAAATTAAAATCAAAAAGACACAGCCACCCCAAAGTTTGGGACGCCTCTGTTTACAAGAACCTCGTTTACAGTACAAGTTCAACATCGCAGAAAGTGAAAAATGGATAAAGAAGTTGTGGTATTTACTTACAAAGCAATATCACTCAGCAATGAAATCTATGTCATCAGGCCCTTAGCAGCACAATGAGTGGATTCAGGTATGATGATTCTAACTGAAATAAGTCACACAGAAAAAGAAACATCATAAGATATCAGTAATACACGGAATGTAAACTTGGCTACACAGGAACTGAATTACAGAACAGAACAGGGTCTCAAATTTAGAAAACCAACTTATGCTTGCTTAAGGGGAAAGGTGAGTTGGGGTGCTGCATAAAACCAGAGATTGAAATGAGCACAGATAAAGTTCCTTAAGCCAAATATGGAATAGACAAGAGCTACTCCTTGCTCAACGAAATGGACTCAACACCGCATATTAAATGCCTAAGAATGTACCTGACTAGTAAGTATCTTAAAACCTATGGATTGCTATGTCTCCGAAAGAGAATCAAGCATGTGTACAGGGGCATAAACGCAGCAGTGATAGGATTGGAGAGGTTCGGTGAGCAAATGAAGACCCTTTGAAGTCATATTGCATGGTACCCATTCCACGGGTTTCAACTACCCAGGTTTAAGGTATTCTTCCTTCAGCTAAAACATGCATGTGGAACCTAGAGTATGATCAACCATGTGATCGGGAGACGTGTTCAAATATGTCTCAGTTTTCGTACCCTGGTACTCGGGTGCAACATTCCAGACGCTTTACTAACACCCTCCCGACTTGGAGAGTCAGTCCCTTTAACCTCCCGTTTGGCCCAGTTTGCAATTTCTGCGGAAGATGAACAGGAATAGCGAGAACCAATGAGAGACTAGCTGGAGGTGTCTGGACGGGCAAATTTAACTCTCATTTCCCACCAGGAAGAGGAATTAACCAAAGGCTCAGCGTGCCGTGCCGGAACCAGATTAGGGCCTGAAGCCATCCTGCGGTGTTGCGGCCAGGTCACAAGAAAGCGAGTTGAAGAAAGGAGCTCAGGGGCACTGTAATTCACAAACCTGCAGAGTTATAAATGACAGCTATCGTCCAAAAATATACTGAAGTAAGGCTGCCAAGAGGACTTGAAAGCGGGGCAGAATTGCAGGAAACCGATTTCAGGAGGTAGACTGGAATTGCATTGAAAGCATAGGAAAAGAGGCAGAACGTCCACAATGATGCACTTGGCCAAAAAGGGCGTATGCGTTTTTTCCTGAATATATTCAGGAAAAAACGCATACGCCCTTTTTGGCCAACCAAGCAAGCTTGCAAAGGAAATCTGCACTACAATGAAGTCTCACTTCCCCCCGGTCAAAAGGGCCATCTGAAAAAAGTGTAAAATCCAGAAAGACAGGACAGGCCATGGAGAACTGGGAGCCTTGTTATGCTGATGGGCGGGATGTAAATTGCCAACAGACACTCGGGAGAAGTGTATGGTGTTTCCTGAAACATCTAAAAAACAAAGCAACAGAGCCTAGGGCACTTCCACTTATGGTCCTATAGCTTAGGGAAATTAAAATCAAAAAGACACAGCCACCTCAAAGTTTGGGACGCCTCTGTTTACAAGAACCTCGTTTACAGTACAAGTTCAACATCGCAGAAAGTGAAAAATGGATAAAGAAGTTGTGGTATTTACTTACAAAGCAATATCACTCAGCAATGAAATCTATGTCATCAGGCCCTTAGCAGCACAATGAGTGGATTCAGGTATGATGATTCTAACTGAAATAAGTCACACAGAAAAAGAAACATCATAAGATATCAGTAATACACGGAATGTAAACTTGGCTACACAGGAACTGAATTACAGAACAGAACAGGGTCTCAAATTTAGAAAACCAACTTATGCTTGCTTAAGGGGAAAGGTGAGTTGGGGTGCTGCATAAAACCAGAGATTGAAATGAGCACAGATAAAGTTCCTTAAGCCAAATATGGAATAGACAAGAGCTACTCCTTGCTCAACGAAATGGACTCAACACCGCATATTAAACGCCTAAGAATGTACCTGACTAGTAAGTATCTTAAAACCTATGGATTGCTATGTCTCTGAAAGAGAATCAAGCATGTGTACAGGGGCATAAACACAGCAGTGATAGGATTGGAGAGGTTCGGTGAGCAAATGAAGACCCTTTGAAGTCATATTGCATGGTACCCATTCCACGGGTTTCAACTACCCAGGTTTAAGGTATTCTTCCTTCAGGTAAAACATGCATGTGGAACCTAGAGTATGATCAACCATGTGATCGGGAGACGTGTTCAAATATGTCTCAGTTTTCGTACCCTGGTACTCGGGTGCAATATTCCAGACGCTTTACTAACACCCTCCCGACTTGGAGAGTCAGTCCCTTTAACCTCCTGTTTGGCCCAGTTTGCAATTTCTGCGGAAGATGAACAGGAATAGCGAGAACCAATGAGAGACTAGCTGGAGGTGTCTGGACGGGCAAATTTAACTCTCATTTCCCACCAGGAAGAGGAATTAACCAAAGGCTCAGCGTGCCGTGCCGGAACCAGATTAGGGCCTGAAGCCATCCTGCGGTGTTGCGGCCAGCTCAAAAGAAAGCGAGTTGAAGAAAGGAGCTCAGGGGCACTGTAATTCACAAACCTGCAGAGTTATAAATGACAGCTATCGTCCAAAAATATACTGAAGTAAGGCTGCCAAGAGGACTTGAAAGCGGGGCAGAATTGCAGGAAACCGATTTCAGGAGGCAGACTGGAATTGCATTGAAAGCATAGGAAAAGAGGCAGAACGTCCACAATGATGCACTTGGCCAAAAAGGGCGTATGCGTTTTTTCCTGAATATATTCAGGAAAAAACGCATACGCCCTTTTTGGCCAACCAAGCAAGCTTGCAAAGGAAATCTGCACTACAATGAAGTCTCACTTCCCCCCGGTCAAAAGGGCCATCTGAAAAAAGTGTAAAATCCAGAAAGGCAGGACAGGCCATGGAGAACTGGGAGCCTTGTTATGCTGATGGGCGGGATGTAAATTGCCAACAGACACTCGGGAGAAGTGTATGGTGTTTCCTGAAACATCTAAAAAACAAAGCAACAGAGCCTAGGGCACTTCCACTTATGGTCCTATAGCTTAGGGAAATTAAAATCAAAAAGACACAGCCACCACAAACATTGGGACGCCTCTGTTTACAAGAACCTCGTTTACAGTACAAGTTCAACATCGCAGAAAGTGAAAAATGGATAAAGAATTTGTGGTATTTACTTACAAAGCAATATCACTCAGCAATGAAATCTATGTCATCAGGCCCTTAGCAGCACAATGAGTGGATTCAGGTATGATGATTCTAACTGAAATAAGTCACACAGAAAAAGAAACATCATAAGATATCAGTAATACACGGAATGTAAACTTGGCTACACAGGAACTGAATTACAGAACAGAACAGGGTCTCAAATTTAGAAAACCAACTTATGCTTGCTTAAGGGGAAAGGTGAGTTGGGGTGCTGCATAAAACCAGAGATTGAAATGAGCACAGATAAAGTTCCTTAAGCCAAATATGGAATAGACAAGAGCTACTCCTTGCTCAACGAAATGGACTCAACACCGCATATTAAACGCATAAGAATGTACCTGACTAGTAAGTATCTTAAAACCTATGGATTGCTATGTCTCTGAAAGAGAATCAAGCATGTGTACAGGGGCATAAACACAGCAGTGATAGGATTGGAGAGGTTCGGTGAGCAAATGAAGACCCTTTGAAGTCATATTGCATGGTACCCATTCCACGGGTTTCAACTACCCAGGTTTAAGGTATTCTTCCTTCAGGTAAAACATGCATGTGGAACCTAGAGTATGATCAACCATGTGATCGGGAGACGTGTTCAAATATGTCTCAGTTTTCGTACCCTGGTACTCGGGTGCAACATTCCAGACGCTTTACTAACACCCTCCCGACTTGGAGAGTCAGTCCCTTTAACCTCCTGTTTGGCCCAGTTTGCAATTTCTGCGGAAGATGAACAGGAATAGCGAGAACCAATGAGAGACTAGCTGGAGGTGTCTGGACGGGCAAATTTAACTCTCATTTCCCACCAGGAAGAGGAATTAACCAAAGGCTCAGCGTGCCGTGCCGGAACCAGATTAGGGCCTGAAGCCATCCTGCGGTGTTGCGGCCAGCTCAAAAGAAAGCGAGTTGAAGAAAGGAGCTCAGGGGCACTGTAATTCACAAACCTGCAGAGTTATAAATGACAGCTATCGTCCAAAAATATACTGAAGTAAGGCTGCCAAGAGGACTTGAAAGCGGGGCAGAATTGCAGGAAACCGATTTCAGGAGGTAGACTGGAATTGCATTGAAAGCATAGGAAAAGAGGCAGAACGTCCACAATGATGCACTTGGCCAAAAAGGGCGTATGCGTTTTTTCCTGAATATATTCAGGAAAAAACGCATACGCCCTTTTTGGCCAACCAAGCAAGCTTGCAAAGGAAATCTGCACTACAATGAAGTCTCACTTCCCCCCGGTCAAAAGGGCCATCTGAAAAAAGTGTAAAATCCAGAAAGACAGGACAGGCCATGGAGAACTGGGAGCCTTGTTATGCTGATGGGCGGGATGTAAATTGCCAACAGACACTCGGGAGAAGTGTATGGTGTTTCCTGAAACATCTAAAAAACAAAGCAACAGAGCCTAGGGCACTTCCACTTATGGTCCTATAGCTTAGGGAAATTAAAATCAAAAAGACACAGCCACCCCAAAGTTTGGGACGCCTCTGTTTACAAGAACCTCGTTTACAGTACAAGTTCAACATCGCAGAAAGTGAAAAATGGATAAAGAATTTGTGGTATTTACTTACAAAGCAATATCACTCAGCAATGAAATCTATGTCATCAGGCCCTTAGCAGCACAATGAGTGGATTCAGGTATGATGATTCTAACTGAAATAAGTCACACAGAAAAAGAAACATCATAAGATATCAGTAATACACGGAATGTAAACTTGGCTACACAGGAACTGAATTACAGAACAGAACAGGGTCTCAAATTTAGAAAACCAACTTATGCTTTCTTAAGGGTAAAGGTGAGTTGGGGTGCTGCATAAAACCAGAGATTGAAATGAGCACAGATAAAGTTCCTTAAGCCAAATATGGAATAGACAAGAGCTACCTCTTGCTCAACGAAATGGACTCAACACCGCATATTAAATGCCTAAGAATGTACCTGACTAGTAAGTATCTTAAAACCTATGGATTGCTATGTCTCCGAAAGAGAATCAAGCATGTGTACAGGGGCATAAACGCAGCAGTGATAGGATTGGAGAGGTTCGGTGAGCAAATGAAGACCCTTTGAAGTCATATTGCATGGTACCCATTCCACGGGTTTCAACTACCCAGGTTTAAGGTATTCTTCCTTCAGCTAAAACATGCATGTGGAACCTAGAGTATGATCAACCATGTGATCGGGAGACGTGTTCAAATATGTCTCAGTTTTCGTACCCTGGTACTCGGGTGCAACATTCCAGACGCTTTACTAACACCCTCCCGACTTGGAGAGTCAGTCCCTTTAACCTCCTGTTTGGCCCAGTTTGCAATTTCTGCGGAAGATGAACAGGAATAGCGAGAACCAATGAGAGACTAGCTGGAGGTGTCTGGACGGGCAAATTTAACTCTCATTTCCCACCAGGAAGAGGAATTAACCAAAGGCTCAGCGTGCCGTGCCGGAACCAGATTAGGGCCTGAAGCCATCCTGCGGTGTTGCGGCCAGCTCAAAAGAAAGCAAGTTGAAGAAAGGAGCTCAGGGGCACTGTAATTCACAAACCTGCAGAGTTATAAATGACAGTTATCGTCCAAAAATATACTGAAGTAAGGCTGCCAAGAAGACTTGAAAGCGGGGCAGAATTGCAGGAAACCAATTTCAGGAGGTAGACTGGAATTGCATTGAAAGCATAGGAAAAGAGGCAGAACGTCCACAATGATGCACTTGGCCAAAAAGGGCGTATGCGTTTTTTCCTGAATATATTCAGGAAAAAAGGCATACGCCCTTTTTGGCCAACCAAGCAAGCTTGCAAAGGAAATCTGCACTACAATGAAGTCTCACTTCCCCCCGGTCAAAAGGGCCATCTGAAAAAAGTGTAAAATCCAGAAAGACAGGACAGGCCATGGAGAACTGGGAGCCTTGTTATGCTGATGGGCGGGATGTAAATTGCCAACAGACACTCGGGAGAAGTGTATGGTGTTTCCTGAAACATCTAAAAAACAAAGCAACAGAGCCTAGGGCACTTCCACTTATGGTCCTATAGCTTAGGGAAATTAAAATCAAAAAGACACAGCCACCTCAAAGTTTGGGACGCCTCTGTTTACAAGAACCTCGTTTACAGTACAAGTTCAACATCGCAGAAAGTGAAAAATGGATAAAGAAGTTGTGGTATTTACTTACAAAGCAATATCACTCAGCAATGAAATCTATGTCATCAGGCCCTTAGCAGCACAATGAGTGGATTCAGGTATGATGATTCTAACTGAAATAAGTCACACAGAAAAAGAAACATCATAAGATATCAGTAATACACGGAATGTAAACTTGGCTACACAGGAACTGAATTACAGAACAGAACAGGGTCTCAAATTTAGAAAACCAACTTATGCTTGCTTAAGGGGAAAGGTGAGTTGGGGTGCTGCATAAAACCAGAGATTGAAATGAGCACAGATAAAGTTCCTTAAGCCAAATATGGAATAGACAAGAGCTACCTCTTGCTCAACGAAATGGACTCAACACCGCATATTAAATGCCTAAGAATGTACCTGACTAGTAAGTATCTTAAAACCTATGGATTGCTATGTCTCCGAAAGAGAATCAAGCATGTGTACAGGGGCATAAACGCAGCAGTGATAGGATTGGAGAGGTTCGGTGAGCAAATGAAGACCCTTTGAAGTCATATTGCATGGTACCCATTCCACGGGTTTCAACTACCCAGGTTTAAGGTATTCTTCCTTCAGCTAAAACATGCATGTGGAACCTAGAGTATGATCAACCATGTGATCGGGAGACGTGTTCAAATATGTCTCAGTTTTCGTACCCTGGTACTCGGGTACAACATTCCAGACGCTTTACTAACACCCTCCCGACTTGGAGAGTCAGTCCCTTTAACCTCCTGTTTGGCCCAGTTTGCAATTTCTGCGGAAGATGAACAGGAATAGCGAGAACCAATGAGAGACTAGCTGGAGGTGTCTGGACGGGCAAATTTAACTCTCATTTCCCACCAGGAAGAGGAATTAACCAAAGGCTCAGTGTGCCGTGCCGGAACCAGATTAGGGCCTGAAGCCATCCTGCGGTGTTGCGGCCAGCTCAAAAGAAAGCGAGTTGAAGAAAGGAGCTCAGGGGCACTGTAATTCACAAACCTGCAGAGTTATAAATGACAGCTATCGTCCAAAAATATACTGAAGTAAGGCTGCCAAGAGGACTTGAAAGCGGGGCAGAATTGCAGGAAACCGATTTCAGGAGGCAGACTGGAATTGCATTGAAAGCATAGGAAAAGAGGCAGAACGTCCACAATGATGCACTTGGCCAAAAAGGGCGTATGCGTTTTTTCCTGAATATATTCAGGAAAAAACGCATACGCCCTTTTTGGCCAACCAAGCAAGCTTGCAAAGGAAATCTGCACTACAATGAAGTCTCACTTCCCCCCGGTCAAAAGGGCCATCTGAAAAAAGTGTAAAATCCAGAAAGGCAGGACAGGCCATGGAGAACTGGGAGCCTTGTTATGCTGATGGGCGGGATGTAAATTGCCAAAAGACACTCGGGAGAAGTGTATGGTGTTTCCTGAAACATCTAAAAAACAAAGCAACAGAGCCTAGGGCACTTCCACTTATGGTCCTATAGCTTAGGGAAATTAAAATCAAAAAGACACAGCCACCCCAAAGTTTGGGATGCCTCTGTTTACAAGAACCTCGTTTACAGTACAAGTTCAACATCACAGAAAGTGAAAAATGGATAAAGAAGTTGTGGTATTTACTTACAAAGCAATATCACTCAGCAATGAAATCTATGTCATCAGGCCCTTAGTAGCACAATGAGTGGATTCAGGTATGATGATTCTAACTGAAATAAGTCACACAGAAAAAGAAACATCATAAGATATCAGTAATACACGGAATGTAAACTTGGCTACACAGGAACTGAATTACAGAACAGAACAGGGTCTCAAATTTAGAAAACCAACTTATGCTTGCTTAAGGGTAAAGGTGAGTTGGGGTGCTGCATAAAACCAGAGATTGAAATGAGCACAGATAAAGTTCCTTAAGCCAAATATGGAATAGACAAGAGCTACTCCTTGCTCAACGAAATGGACTCAACACCGCATATTAAATGCCTAAGAATGTACCTGACTAGTAAGTATCTTAAAACCTATGGATTGCTATGTCTCCGAAAGAGAATCAAGCATGTGTACAGGGGCATAAACGCAGCAGTGATAGGATTGGAGAGGTTCGGTGAGCAAATGAAGACCCTTTGAAGTCATATTGCATGGTACCCATTCCACGGGTTTCAACTACCCAGGTTTAAGGTATTCTTCCTTCAGCTAAAACATGCATGTGGAACCTAGAGTATGATCAACCATGTGATCGGGAGACGTGTTCAAATATGTCTCAGTTTTCGTACCCTGGTACTCGGGTGCAACATTCCAGACGCTTTACTAACACCCTCCCGACTTGGAGAGTCAGTCCCTTTAACCTCCTGTTTGGCCCAGTTTGCAATTTC
Source organism: Pseudorca crassidens (assembly GCF_039906515.1). Classification (NCBI taxonomy): domain Eukaryota; kingdom Metazoa; phylum Chordata; class Mammalia; order Artiodactyla; family Delphinidae; genus Pseudorca; species Pseudorca crassidens. The sequence goes on along the minus strand of NW_027136090.1, from coordinate 138,065 downwards.
TGCGGAAGATGAACAGGAATAGCGAGAACCAATGAGAGACTAGCTGGAGGTGTCTGGACGGGCAAATTTAACTCTCATTTCCCACCAGGAAGAGGAATTAACCAAAGGCTCAGCGTGCCGTGCCGGAACCAGATTAGGGCCTGAAGCCATCCTGCGGTGTTGCGGCCAGCTCAAAAGAAAGCGAGTTGAAGAAAGGAGCTCAGGGGCACTGTAATTCACAAACCTGCAGAGTTATAAATGACAGCTATCGTCCAAAAATATACTGAAGTAAGGCTGCCAAGAGGACTTGAAAGCGGGGCAGAATTGCAGGAAACCGATTTCAGGAGGTAGACTGGAATTGCATTGAAAGCATAGGAAAAGAGGCAGAACGTCCACAATGATGCACTTGGCCAAAAAGGGCGTATGCGTTTTTTCCTGAATATATTCAGGAAGAAACGCATACGCCCTTTTTGGCCAACCAAGCAAGCTTGCAAAGGAAATCTGCACTACAATGAAGTCTCACTTCCCCCCGGGCAAAAGGGCCATCTGAAAAAAGTGTAAAATCCAGAAAGACAGGACAGGCCATGGAGAACTGGGAGCCTTGTTATGCTGATGGGCGGGATGTAAATTGCCAACAGACACTCGGGAGAAGTGTATGGTGTTTCCTGAAACATCTAAAAAACAAAGCAACAGAGCCTAGGGCACTTCCACTTATGGTCCTATAGCTTAGGGAAATTAAAATCAAAAAGACACAGCCACCCCAAAGTTTGGGACGCCTCTGTTTACAAGAACCTCGTTTACCGTACAAGTTCAACATCGCAGAAAGTGAAAAATGGATAAAGAAGTTGTGGTATTTACTTACAAAGCAATATCACTCAGCAATGAAATCTATGTCATCAGGCCCTTAGCAGCACAATGAGTGGATTCAGGTATGATGATTCTAACTGAAATAAGTCACACAGAAAAAGAAACATCATAAGATATCAGTAATACACGGAATGTAAACTTGGCTACACAGGAACTGAATTACAGAACAGAACAGGGTCTCAAATTTAGAAAACCAACTTATGCTTGCTTAAGGGTAAAGGTGAGTTGGGGTGCTGCATAAAACCAGAGATTGAAATGAGCACAGATAAAGTTCCTTAAGCCAAATATGGAATAGACAAGAGCTACTCCTTGCTCAACGAAATGGACTCAACACCGCATATTAAATGCCTAAGAATGTACCTGACTAGTAAGTATCTTAAAACCTATGGATTGCTATGTCTCCGAAAGAGAATCAAGCATGTGTACAGGGGCATAAACGCAGCAGTGATAGGATTGGAGAGGTTCGGTGAGCAAATGAAGACCCTTTGAAGTCATATTGCATGGTACCCATTCCACGGGTTTCAACTACCCAGGTTTAAGGTATTCTTCCTTCAGCTAAAACATGCATGTGGAACCTAGAGTATGATCAACCATGTGATCGGGAGACGTGTTCAAATATGTCTCAGTTTTCGTACCCTGGTACTCGGGTGCAACATTCCAGACGCTTTACTAACACCCTCCTGACTTGGAGAGTCAGTCCCTTTAACCTCCTGTTTGGCCCAGTTTGCAATTTCTGCGGAAGATGAACAGGAATAGCGAGAACCAATGAGAGACTAGCTGGAGGTGTCTGGACGGGCAAATTTAACTCTCATTTCCCACCAGGAAGAGGAAATAACCAAAGGCTCAGCGTGCCGTGCCGGAACCAGATTAGGGCCTGAAGCCATCCTGCGGTGTTGCGGCCAGCTCAAAAGAAAGCGAGTTGAAGAAAGGAGCTCAGGGGCACTGTAATTCACAAACCTGCAGAGTTATAAATGACAGCTATCGTCCAAAAATATACTGAAGTAAGGCTGCCAAGAGGACTTGAAAGCGGGGCAGAATTGCAGGAAACCGATTTCAGGAGGCAGACTGGAATTGCATTGAAAGCATAGGAAAAGAGGCAGAACGTCCACAATGATGCACTTGGCCAAAAAGGGCGTATGCGTTTTTTCCTGAATATATTCAGGAAAAAACGCATACGCCCTTTTTGGCCAACCAAGCAAGCTTGCAAAGGAAATCTGCACTACAATGAAGTCTCACTTCCCCCCGGTCAAAAGGGCCATCTGAAAAAAGTGTAAAATCCAGAAAGGCAGTACAGGCCATGGAGAACTGGGAGCCTTGTTATGCTGATGGGCGGGATGTAAATTGCCAAAAGACACTCGGGAGAAGTGTATGGTGTTTCCTGAAACATCTAAAAAACAAAGCAACAGAGCCTAGGGCACTTGCACTTATGGTCCTATAGCTTAGGGAAATTAAAATCAAAAAGACACAGCCACCCCAAACATTGGGACGCCTCTGTTTACAAGAACCTCGTTTACAGTACAAGTTCAACATCGCAGAAAGTGAAAAATGGATAAAGAAGTTGTGGTATTTACTTACAAAGCAATATCACTCAGCAATGAAATCTATGTCATCAGGCCCTTAGCAGCACCATGAGTGGATTCAGGTATGATGATTCTAACTGAAATAAGTCACACAGAAAAAGAAACATCATAAGATATCAGTAATACACGGAATGTAAACTTGGCTACACAGGAACTGAATTACAGAACAGAACAGGGTCTCAAATTTAGAAAACCAACTTATGCTTGCTTAAGGGTAAAGGTGAGTTGGGGTGCTGCATAAAACCAGAGATTGAAATGAGCACAGATAAAGTTCCTTAAGCCAAATATGGAATAGACAAGAGCTACTCCTTGCTCAACGAAATGGACTCAACACCGCATATTAAATGCCTAAGAATGTACCTGACTAGTAAGTATCTTAAAACCTATGGATTGCTATGTCTCCGAAAGAGAATCAAGCATGTGTACAGGGGCATAAACGCAGCAGTGATAGGATTGGAGAGGTTCGGTGAGCAAATGAAGACCCTTTGAAGTCATATTGCATGGTACCCATTCCACGGGTTTCAACTACCCAGGTTTAAGGTATTCTTCCTTCAGCTAAAACATGCATGTGGAACCTAGAGTATGATCAACCATGTGATCGGGAGACGTGTTCAAATATGTCTCAGTTTTCGTACCCTGGTACTCGGGTGCAACATTCCAGACGCTTTACTAACACCCTCCCGACTTGGAGAGTCAGTCCCTTTAACCTCCTGTTTGGCCCAGTTTGCAATTTCTGCGGAAGATGAACAGGAATAGCGAGAACCAATGAGAGACTAGCTGGAGGTGTCTGGACGGGCAAATTTAACTCTCATTTCCCACCAGGAAGAGGAATTAACCAAAGGCTCAGCGTGCCGTGCCGGAACCAGATTAGGGCCTGAAGCCATCCTGCGGTGTTGCGGCCAGCTCAAAAGAAAGCGAGTTGAAGAAAGGAGCTCAGGGGCACTGTAATTCACAAACCTGCAGAGTTATAAATGACAGTTATCGTCCAAAAATATACTGAAGTAAGGCTGCCAAGAAGACTTGAAAGCGGGGCAGAATTGCAGGAAACCAATTTCAGGAGGTAGACTGGAATTGCATTGAAAGCATAGGAAAAGAGGCAGAACGTCCACAATGATGCACTTGGCCAAAAAGGGCGTATGCGTTTTTTCCTGAATATATTCAGGAAAAAAGGCATACGCCCTTTTTGGCCAACCAAGCAAGCTTGCAAAGGAAATCTGCACTACAATGAAGTCTCACTTCCCCCCGGTCAAAAGGGCCATCTGAAAAAAGTGTAAAATCCAGAAAGACAGGACAGGCCATGGAGAACTGGGAGCCTTGTTATGCTGATGGGCGGGATGTAAATTGCCAACAGACACTCGGGAGAAGTGTATGGTGTTTCCTGAAACATCTAAAAAACAAAGCAACAGAGCCTAGGGCACTTCCACTTATGGTCCTATAGCTTAGGGAAATTAAAATCAAAAAGACACAGCCACCTCAAAGTTTGGGACGCCTCTGTTTACAAGAACCTCGTTTACAGTACAAGTTCAACATCGCAGAAAGTGAAAAATGGATAAAGAAGTTGTGGTATTTACTTACAAAGCAATATCACTCAGCAATGAAATCTATGTCATCAGGCCCTTAGCAGCACAATGAGTGGATTCAGGTATGATGATTCTAACTGAAATAAGTCACACAGAAAAAGAAACATCATAAGATATCAGTAATACACGGAATGTAAACTTGGCTACACAGGAACTGAATTACAGAACAGAACAGGGTCTCAAATTTAGAAAACCAACTTATGCTTGCTTAAGGGGAAAGGTGAGTTGGGGTGCTGCATAAAACCAGAGATTGAAATGAGCACAGATAAAGTTCCTTAAGCCAAATATGGAATAGACAAGAGCTACCTCTTGCTCAACGAAATGGACTCAACACCGCATATTAAATGCCTAAGAATGTACCTGACTAGTAAGTATCTTAAAACCTATGGATTGCTATGTCTCCGAAAGAGAATCAAGCATGTGTACAGGGGCATAAACGCAGCAGTGATAGGATTGGAGAGGTTCGGTGAGCAAATGAAGACCCTTTGAAGTCATATTGCATGGTACCCATTCCACGGGTTTCAACTACCCAGGTTTAAGGTATTCTTCCTTCAGCTAAAACATGCATGTGGAACCTAGAGTATGATCAACCATGTGATCGGGAGACGTGTTCAAATATGTCTCAGTTTTCGTACCCTGGTACTCGGGTACAACATTCCAGACGCTTTACTAACACCCTCCCGACTTGGAGAGTCAGTCCCTTTAACCTCCTGTTTGGCCCAGTTTGCAATTTCTGCGGAAGATGAACAGGAATAGCGAGAACCAATGAGAGACTAGCTGGAGGTGTCTGGACGGGCAAATTTAACTCTCATTTCCCACCAGGAAGAGGAATTAACCAAAGGCTCAGTGTGCCATGCCGGAACCAGATTAGGGCCTGAAGCCATCCTGCGGTGTTGCGGCCAGCTCAAAAGAAAGCGAGTTGAAGAAAGGAGCTCAGGGGCACTGTAATTCACAAACCTGCAGAGTTATAAATGACAGCTATCGTCCAAAAATATACTGAAGTAAGGCTGCCAAGAGGACTTGAAAGCGGGGCAGAATTGCAGGAAACCGATTTCAGGAGGCAGACTGGAATTGCATTGAAAGCATAGGAAAAGAGGCAGAACGTCCACAATGATGCACTTGGCCAAAAAGGGCGTATGCGTTTTTTCCTGAATATATTCAGGAAAAAACGCATACGCCCTTTTTGGCCAACCAAGCAAGCTTGCAAAGGAAATCTGCACTACAATGAAGTCTCACTTCCCCCCGGTCAAAAGGGCCATCTGAAAAAAGTGTAAAATCCAGAAAGGCAGTACAGGCCATGGAGAACTGGGAGCCTTGTTATGCTGATGGGCGGGATGTAAATTGCCAAAAGACACTCGGGAGAAGTGTATGGTGTTTCCTGAAACATCTAAAAAACAAAGCAACAGAGCCTAGGGCACTTGCACTTATGGTCCTATAGCTTAGGGAAATTAAAATCAAAAAGACACAGCCACCCCAAACATTGGGACGCCTCTGTTTACAAGAACCTCGTTTACAGTACAAGTTCAACAACGCAGAAAGTGAAAAATGGATAAAGAAGTTGTGGTATTTACTTACAAAGCAATATCACTCAGCAATGAAATCTATGTCATCAGGCCCTTAGCAGCACCATGAGTGGATTCAGGTATGATGATTCTAACTGAAATAAGTCACACAGAAAAAGAAACATCATAAGATATCAGTAATACACGGAATGTAAACTTGGCTACACAGGAACTGAATTACAGAACAGAACAGGGTCTCAAATTTAGAAAACCAACTTATGCTTGCTTAAGGGGAAAGGTGAGTTGGGGTGCTGCATAAAACCAGAGATTGAAATGAGCACAGATAAAGTTCCTTAAGCCAAATATGGAATAGACAAGAGCTACTCCTTGCTCAACGAAATGGACTCAACACCGCATATTAAATGCCTAAGAATGTACCTGACTAGTAAGTATCTTAAAACCTATGGATTGCTATGTCTCCGAAAGAGAATCAAGCATGTGTACAGGGGCATAAACGCAGCAGTGATAGGATTGGAGAGGTTCGGTGAGCAAATGAAGACCCTTTGAAGTCATATTGCATGGTACCCATTCCACGGGTTTCAACTACCCAGGTTTAAGGTATTCTTCCTTCAGCTAAAACATGCATGTGGAACCTAGAGTATGATCAACCATGTGATCGGGAGACGTGTTCAAATATGTCTCAGTTTTCGTACCCTGGTACTCGGGTGCAACATTCCAGACGCTTTACTAACACCCTCCCGACTTGGAGAGTCAGTCCCTTTAACCTCCTGTTTGGCCCAGTTTGCAATTTCTGCGGAAGATGAACAGGAATAGCGAGAACCAATGAGAGACTAGCTGGAGGTGTCTGGACGGGCAAATTTAACTCTCATTTCCCACCAGGAAGAGGAATTAACCAAAGGCTCAGCGTGCCGTGCCGGAACCAGATTAGGGCCTGAAGCCATCCTGCGGTGTTGCGGCCAGCTCAAAAGAAAGCGAGTTGAAGAAAGGAGCTCAGGGGCACTGTAATTCACAAACCTGCAGAGTTATAAATGACAGCTATCGTCCAAAAATATACTGAAGTAAGGCTGCCAAGAGGACTTGAAAGCGGGGCAGAATTGCAGGAAACCGATTTCAGGAGGTAGACTGGAATTGCATTGAAAGCATAGGAAAAGAGGCAGAACGTCCACAATGATGCACTTGGCCAAAAAGGGCGTATGCGTTTTTTCCTGAATATATTCAGGAAGAAACGCATACGCCCTTTTTGGCCAACCAAGCAAGCTTGCAAAGGAAATCTGCACTACAATGAAGTCTCACTTCCCCCCGGGCAAAAGGGCCATCTGAAAAAAGTGTAAAATCCAGAAAGACAGGACAGGCCATGGAGAACTGGGAGCCTTGTTATGCTGATGGGCGGGATGTAAATTGCCAACAGACACTCGGGAGAAGTGTATGGTGTTTCCTGAAACATCTAAAAAACAAAGCAACAGAGCCTAGGGCACTTCCACTTATGGTCCTATAGCTTAGGGAAATTAAAATCAAAAAGACACAGCCACCTCAAAGTTTGGGACGCCTCTGTTTACAAGAACCTCGTTTACCGTACAAGTTCAACATCGCAGAAAGTGAAAAATGCATAAAGAAGTTGTGGTATTTACTTACAAAGCAATATCACTCAGCAATGAAATCTATGTCATCAGGCCCTTAGCAGCACAATGAGTGGATTCAGGTATGATGATTCTAACTGAAATAAGTCACACAGAAAAAGAAACATCATAAGATATCAGTAATACACGGAATGTAAACTTGGCTACACAGGAACTGAATTACAGAACAGAACAGGGTCTCAAATTTAGAAAACCAACTTATGCTTGCTTAAGGGTAAAGGTGAGTTGGGGTGCTGCATAAAACCAGAGATTGAAATGAACACAGATAAAGTTCCTTAAGCCAAATATGGAATAGACAAGAGCTACTCCTTGCTCAACGAAATGGACTCAACACCGCATATTAAATGCCTAAGAATGTACCTGACTAGTAAGTATCTTAAAACCTATGGATTGCTATGTCTCCGAAAGAGAATCAAGCATGTGTACAGGGGCATAAACGCAGCAGTGATAGGATTGGAGAGGTTCGGTGAGCAAATGAAGACCCTTTGAAGTCATATTGCATGGTACCCATTCCACGGGTTTCAACTACCCAGGTTTAAGGTATTCTTCCTTCAGCTAAAACATGCATGTGGAACCTAGAGTATGATCAACCATGTGATCGGGAGACGTGTTCAAATATGTCTCAGTTTTCGTACCCTGGTACTCGGGTGCAACATTCCAGACGCTTTACTAACACCCTCCCGACTTGGAGAGTCAGTCCCTTTAACCTCCTGTTTGGCCCAGTTTGCAATTTCTGCGGAAGATGAACAGGAATAGCGAGAACCAATGAGAGACTAGCTGGAGGTGTCTGGACGGGCAAATTTAACTCTCATTTCCCACCAGGAAGAGGAATTAACCAAAGGCTCAGCGTGCCGTGCCGGAACCAGATTAGGGCCTGAAGCCATCCTGCGGTGTTGCGGCCAGCTCAAAAGAAAGCGAGTTGAAGAAAGGAGCTCAGGGGCACTGTAATTCACAAACCTGCAGAGTTATAAATGACAGCTATCGTCCAAAAATATACTGAAGTAAGGCTGCCAAGAGGACTTGAAAGCGGGGCAGAATTGCAGGAAACCGATTTCAGGAGGTAGACTGGAATTGCATTGAAAGCATAGGAAAAGAGGCAGAACGTCCACAATGATGCACTTGGCCAAAAAGGGCGTATGCGTTTTTTCCTGAATATATTCAGGAAAAAACGCATACGCACTTTTTGGCCAACCAAGCAAGCTTGCAAAGGAAATCTGCACTACAATGAAGTCTCACTTCCCCCCGGTCAAAAGGGCCATCTGAAAAAAGTGTAAAATCCAGAAAGGCAGGACAGGCCATGGAGAACTGGGAGCCTTGTTATGCTGATGGGCGGGATGTAAATTGCCAACAGACACTCGGGAGAAGTGTATGGTGTTTCCTGAAACATCTAAAAAACAAAGCAACAGAGCCTAGGGCACTTCCACTTATGGTCCTATAGCTTAGGGAAATTAAAATCAAAAAGACACAGCCACCCCAAACATTGGGACGCCTCTGTTTACAAGAACCTCGTTTACAGTACAAGTTCAACATCGCAGAAAGTGAAAAATGGATAAAGAAGTTGTGGTATTTACTTACAAAGCAATATCACTCAGCAATGAAATCTATGTCATCAGGCCCTTAGCAGCACAATGAGTGGATTCAGGTATGATGATTCTAACTGAAATAAGTCACACAGAAAAAGAAACATCATAAGATATCAGTAATACACGGAATGTAAACTTGGCTACACAGGAACTGAATTACAGAACAGAACAGGGTCTCAAATTTAGAAAACCAACTTATGCTTGCTTAAGGGGAAAGGTGAGTTGGGGTGCTGCATAAAACCAGAGATTGAAATGAGCACAGATAAAGTTCCTTAAGCCAAATATGGAATAGACAAGAGCTACTCCTTGCTCAACGAAATGGACTCAACACCGCATATTAAATGCCTAAGAATGTACCTGACTAGTAAGTATCTTAAAACCTATGGATTGCTATGTCTCCGAAAGAGAATCAAGCATGTGTACAGGGGCATAAACGCAGCAGTGATAGGATTGGAGAGGTTCGGTGAGCAAATGAAGACCCTTTGAAGTCATATTGCATGGTACCCATTCCACGGGTTTCAACTACCCAGGTTTAAGGTATTCTTCCTTCAGCTAAAACATGCATGTGGAACCTAGAGTATGATCAACCATGTGATCGGGAGACGTGTTCAAATATGTCTCAGTTTTCGTACCCTGGTACTCGGGTGCAACATTCCAGACGCTTTACTAACACCCTCCCGACTTGGAGAGTCAGTCCCTTTAACCTCCTGTTTGGCCCAGTTTGCAATTTCTGCGGAAGATGAACAGGAATAGCGAGAACCAATGAGAGACTAGCTGGAGGTGTCTGGACGGGCAAATTTAACTCTCATTTCCCACCAGGAAGAGGAATTAACCAAAGGCTCAGCGTGCCGTGCCGGAACCAGATTAGGGCCTGAAGCCATCCTGCGGTGTTGCGGCCAGCTCAAAAGAAAGCGAGTTGAAGAAAGGAGCTCAGGGGCACTGTAATTCACAAACCTGCAGAGTTATAAATGACAGCTATCGTCCAAAAATATACTGAAGTAAGGCTGCCAAGAGGACTTGAAAGCGGGGCAGAATTGCAGGAAACCGATTTCAGGAGGTAGACTGGAATTGCATTGAAAGCATAGGAAAAGAGGCAGAACGTCCACAATGATGCACTTGGCCAAAAAGGGCGTATGCGTTTTTTCCTGAATATATTCAGGAAGAAACGCATACGCCCTTTTTGGCCAAACAAGCAAGCTTGCAAAGGAAATCTGCACTACAATGAAGTCTCACTTCCCCCCGGTCAAAAGGGCCATCTGAAAAAAGTGTAAAATCCAGAAAGACAGGACAGGCCATGGAGAACTGGGAGCCTTGTTATGCTGATGGGCGGGGTGTAAATTGCCAACAGACACTCGGGAGAAGTGTATGGTGTTTCCTGAAACATCTAAAAAACAAAGCAACAGAGCCTAGGGCACTTCCACTTATGGTCCTATAGCTTAGGGAAATTAAAATCAAAAAGACACAGCCACCCCAAACATTGGGACGCCTCTGTTTACAAGAACCTCGTTTACAGTACAAGTTCAACATCGCAGAAAGTGAAAAATGGATAAAGAAGTTGTGGTATTTACTTACAAAGCAATATCACTCAGCAATGAAATCTATGTCATCAGGCCCTTAGCAGCACAATGAGTGGATTCAGGTATGATGATTCTAACTGAAATAAGTCACACAGAAAAAGAAACATCATAAGATATCAGTAATACACGGAATGTAAACTTGGCTACACAGGAACTGAATTACAGAACAGAACAGGGTCTCAAATTTAGAAAACCAACTTATGCTTGCTTAAGGGGAAAGGTGAGTTGGGGTGCTGCATAAAACCAGAGATTGAAATGAGCACAGATAAAGTTCCTTAAGCCAAATATGGAATAGACAAGAGCTACTCCTTGCTCAACGAAATGGACTCAACACCGCATATTAAATGCCTAAGAATGTACCTGACTAGTAAGTATCTTAAAACCTATGGATTGCTATGTCTCCGAAAGAGAATCAAGCATGTGTACAGGGGCATAAACGCAGCAGTGATAGGATTGGAGAGGTTCGGTGAGCAAATGAAGACCCTTTGAAGTCATATTGCATGGTACCCATTCCACGGGTTTCAACTACCCAGGTTTAAGGTATTCTTCCTTCAGCTAAAACATGCATGTGGAACCTAGAGTATGATCAACCATGTGATCGGGAGACGTGTTCAAATATGTCTCAGTTTTCGTACCCTGGTACTCGGGTGCAACATTCCAGACGCTTTACTAACACCCTCCCGACTTGGAGAGTCAGTCCCTTTAACCTCCTGTTTGGCCCAGTTTGCAATTTCTGCGGAAGATGAACAGGAATAGCGAGAACCAATGAGAGACTAGCTGGAGGTGTCTGGACGGACAAATTTAACTCTCATTTCCCACCAGGAAGAGGAATTAACCAAAGGCTCAGCGTGCCGTGCCGGAACCAGATTAGGGCCTGAAGCCATCCTGCGGTGTTGCGGCCAGCTCAAAAGAAAGCGAGTTGAAGAAAGGAGCTCAGGGGCACTGTAATTCACAAACCTGCAGAGTTATAAATGACAGCTATCGTCCAAAAATATACTGAAGTAAGGCTGCCAAGAGGACTTGAAAGCGGGGCAGAATTGCAGGAAACCGATTTCAGGAGGTAGACTGGAATTGCATTGAAAGCATAGGAAAAGAGGCAGAACGTCCACAATGATGCACTTGGCCAAAAAGGGCGTATGCGTTTTTTCCTGAATATATTCAGGAAGAAACGCATACGCCCTTTTTGGCCAACCAAGCAAGCTTGCAAAGGAAATCTGCACTACAATGAAGTCTCACTTCCCCCCGGTCAAAAGGGCCATCTGAAAAAAGTGTAAAATCCAGAAAGGCAGGACAGGTCATGGAGAACTGGGAGCCTTGTTATGCTGATGGGCGGGATGTAAATTGCCAACAGACACTCGGGAGAAGTGTATGGTGTTTCCTGAAACATCTAAAAAACAAAGCAACAGAGCCTAGGGCACTTCCACTTATGGTCCTATAGCTTAGGGAAATTAAAATCAAAAAGACACAGCCACCCCAAAGTTTGGGACGCCTCTGTTTACAAGAACCTCGTTTACCGTACAAGTTCAACATCGCAGAAAGTGAAAAATGGATAAAGAAGTTGTGGTATTTACTTACAAAGCAATATCACTCAGCAATGAAATCTATGTCATCAGGCCCTTAGCAGCACAATGAGTGGATTCAGGTATGATGATTCTAACTGAAATAAGTCACACAGAAAAAGAAACATCATAAGATATCAGTAATACACGGAATGTAAACTTGGCTACACAGGAACTGAATTACAGAACAGAACAGGGTCTCAAATTTAGAAAACCAACTTATGCTTGGTTAAGGGTAAAGGTGAGTTGGGGTGCTGCATAAAACCAGAGATTGAAATGAACACAGATAAAGTTCCTTAAGCCAAATATGGAATAGACAAGAGCTACTCCTTGCTCAACGAAATGGACTCAACACCGCATATTAAATGCCTAAGAATGTACCTGACTAGTAAGTATCTTAAAACCTATGGATTGCTATGTCTCCGAAAGAGAATCAAGCATGTGTACAGGGGCATAAACGCAGCAGTGATAGGATTGGAGAGGTTCGGTGAGCAAATGAAGACCCTTTGAAGTCATATTGCATGGTACCCATTCCACGGGTTTCAACTACCCAGGTTTAAGGTATTCTTCCTTCAGCTAAAACATGCATGTGGAACCTAGAGTATGATCAACCATGTGATCGGGAGACGTGTTCAAATATGTCTCAGTTTTCGTACCCTGGTACTCGGGTGCAACATTCCAGACGCTTTACTAACACCCTCCCGACTTGGAGAGTCAGTCCCTTTAACCTCCTGTTTGGCCCAGTTTGCAATTTCTGCGGAAGATGAACAGGAATAGCGAGAACCAATGAGAGACTAGCTGGAGGTGTCTGGACAGGCAAATTTAACTCTCATTTCCCACCAGGAAGAGGAATTAACCAAAGGCTCAGTGTGCCGTGCCGGAACCAGATTAGGGCCTGAAGCCATCCTGCGGTGTTGCGGCCAGCTCAAAAGAAAGCGAGTTGAAGAAAGGAGCTCAGGGGCACTGTAATTCACAAACCTGCAGAGTTATAAATGACAGCTATCGTCCAAAAATATACTGAAGTAAGGCTGCCAAGAGGACTTGAAAGCGGGGCAGAATTGCAGGAAACCGATTTCAGGAGGTAGACTGGAATTGCATTGAAAGCATAGGAAAAGAGGCAGAACGTCCACAATGATGCACTTGGCCAAAAAGGGCGTATGCGTTTTTTCCTGAATATATTCAGGAAAAAACGCATACGCCCTTTTTGGCCAACCAAGCAAGCTTGCAAAGGAAATCTGCACTACAATGAAGTCTCACTTCCCCCCGGTCAAAAGGGCCATCTGAAAAAAGTGTAAAATCCAGAAAGGCAGGACAGGCCATGGAGAACTGGGAGCCTTGTTATGCTGATGGGCGGGATGTAAATTGCCAACAGACACTCGGGAGAAGTGTATGGTGTTTCCTGAAACATCTAAAAAACAAAGCAACAGAGCCTAGGGCACTTCCACTTATGGTCCTATAGCTTAGGGAAATTAAAATCAAAAAGACACAGCCACCCCAAACATTGGGACGCCTCTGTTTACAAGAACCTCGTTTACAGTACAAGTTCAACATCGCAGAAAGTGAAAAATGGATAAAGAAGTTGTGGTATTTACTTACAAAGCAATATCACTCAGCAATGAAATCTATGTCATCAGGCCCTTAGCAGCACAATGAGTGGATTCAGGTATGATGATTCTAACTGAAATAAGTCACACAGAAAAAGAAACATCATAAGATATCAGTAATACACGGAATGTAAACTTGGCTACACAGGAACTGTAGTAGAGAACAGAACAGGGTCTCAAATTTAGAAAACCAACTTATGCTTGCTTAAGGGTAAAGGTGAGTTGGGGTGCTGCATAAAACCAGAGATTCAAATGAGCACAGATAAAGTTCCTTAAGCCAAATATGGAATAGACAAGAGCTACTCCTTGCTCCACGAAATGGACTCAACACCGCATATTATACGCCTAAGAATGTACCTGACTAGTAAGTATCTTAAAACCTATGGATTGCTATGTCTCCGAAAGAGAATCAAGCATGTGTACAGGGGCATAAACGCAGCAGTGATAGGATTGGAGAGGTTCGGTGAGCAAATGAAGACCCTTTGAAGTCATATTGCATGGTACCCATTCCACGGGTTTCAACTACCCAGGTTTAAGGTATTCTTCCTTCAGCTAAAACATGCATGTGGAACCTAGAGTATGATCAACCATGTGATCGGGAGACGTGTTCAAATATGTCTCAGTTTTCGTACCCTGGTACTCGGGTGCAACATTCCAGACGCTTTACTAACACCCTCCCGACTTGGAGAGTCAGTCCCTTTAACCTCCTGTTTGGCCCAGTTTGCAATTTCTGCGGAAGATGAACAGGAATAGCGAGAACCAATGAGAGACTAGCTGGAGGTGTCTGGACGGGCAAATTTAACTCTCATTTCCCACCAGGAAGAGGAATTAACCAAAGGCTCAGCGTGCCGTGCCGGAACCAGATTAGGGCCTGAAGCCATCCTGCGGTGTTGCGGCCAGCTCAAAAGAAAGCAAGTTGAAGAAAGGAGCTCAGGGGCACTGTAATTCACAAACCTGCAGAGTTATAAATGACAGTTATCGTCCAAAAATATACTGAAGTAAGGCTGCCAAGAAGACTTGAAAGCGGGGCAGAATTGCAGGAAACCAATTTCAGGAGGTAGACTGGAATTGCATTGAAAGCATAGGAAAAGAGGCAGAACGTCCACAATGATGCACTTGGCCAAAAAGGGCGTATGCGTTTTTTCCTGAATATATTCAGGAAAAAAGGCATACGCCCTTTTTGGCCAACCAAGCAAGCTTGCAAAGGAAATCTGCACTACAATGAAGTCTCACTTCCCCCCGGTCAAAAGGGCCATCTGAAAAAAGTGTAAAATCCAGAAAGTCAGGACAGGCCATGGAGAACTGGGAGCCTTGTTATGCTGATGGGCGGGATGTAAATTGCCAACAGACACTCGGGAGAAGTGTATGGTGTTTCCTGAAACATCTAAAAAACAAAGCAACAGAGCCTAGGGCACTTCCACTTATGGTCCTATAGCTTAGGGAAATTAAAATCAAAAAGACACAGCCACCTCAAAGTTTGGGACGCCTCTGTTTACAAGAACCTCGTTTACAGTACAAGTTCAACATCGCAGAAAGTGAAAAATGGATAAAGAAGTTGTGGTATTTACTTACAAAGCAATATCACTCAGCAATGAAATCTATGTCATCAGGCCCTTAGCAGCACAATGAGTGGATTCAGGTATGATGATTCTAACTGAAATAAGTCACACAGAAAAAGAAACATCATAAGATATCAGTAATACACGGAATGTAAACTTGGCTACACAGGAACTGAATTACAGAACAGAACAGGGTCTCAAATTTAGAAAACCAACTTATGCTTGCTTAAGGGGAAAGGTGAGTTGGGGTGCTGCATAAAACCAGAGATTGAAATGAGCACAGATAAAGTTCCTTAAGCCAAATATGGAATAGACAAGAGCTACCTCTTGCTCAACGAAATGGACTCAACACCGCATATTAAATGCCTAAGAATGTACCTGACTAGTAAGTATCTTAAAACCTATGGATTGCTATGTCTCCGAAAGAGAATCAAGCATGTGTACAGGGGCATAAACGCAGCAGTGATAGGATTGGAGAGGTTCGGTGAGCAAATGAAGACCCTTTGAAGTCATATTGCATGGTACCCATTCCACGGGTTTCAACTACCCAGGTTTAAGGTATTCTTCCTTCCGGTAAAACATGCATGTGGAACCTAGAGTATGATCAACCATGTGATCGGGAGACGTGTTCAAATATGTCTCAGATTTCGTACCCTGGTACTCGGGTGCAACATTCCAGACGCTTTACTAACACCCTCCCGACTTGGAGAGTCAGTCCCTTTAACCTCCTGTTTGGCCCAGTTTGCAATTTCTGCGGAAGATGAACAGGAATAGCGAGAACCAATGAGAGACTAGCTGGAGGTGTCTGGACGGGCAAATTTAACTCTCATTTCCCACCAGGAAGAGGAATTAACCAAAGGCTCAGTGTGCCGTGCCGGAACCAGATTAGGGCCTGAAGCCATCCTGCGGTGTTGCGGCCAGCTCAAAAGAAAGCGAGTTGAAGAAAGGAGCTCAGGGGCACTGTAATTCACAAACCTGCAGAGTTATAAATGACAGCTATCGTCCAAAAATATACTGAAGTAAGGCTGCCAAGAGGACTTGAAAGCGGGGCAGAATTGCAGGAAACCGATTTCAGGAGGCAGACTGGAATTGCATTGAAAGCATAGGAAAAGAGGCAGAACGTCCACAATGATGCACTTGGCCAAAAAGGGCGTATGCGTTTTTTCCTGAATATATTCAGGAAAAAACGCATACGCCCTTTTTGGCCAACCAAGCAAGCTTGCAAAGGAAATCTGCACTACAATGAAGTCTCACTTCCCCCCGGTCAAAAGGGCCATCTGAAAAAAGTGTAAAATCCAGAAAGGCAGGACAGGCCATGGAGAACTGGGAGCCTTGTTATGCTGATGGGCGGGATGTAAATTGCCAAAAGACACTCGGGAGAAGTGTATGGTGTTTCCTGAAACATCTAAAAAACAAAGCAACAGAGCCTAGGGCACTTCCACTTATGGTCCTATAGCTTAGGGAAATTAAAATCAAAAAGACACAGCCACCCCAAAGTTTGGGATGCCTCTGTTTACAAGAACCTCGTTTACAGTACAAGTTCAACATCACAGAAAGTGAAAAATGGATAAAGAAGTTGTGGTATTTACTTACAAAGCAATATCACTCAGCAATGAAATCTATGTCATCAGGCCCTTAGTAGCACAATGAGTGGATTCAGGTATGATGATTCTAACTGAAATAAGTCACACAGAAAAAGAAACATCATAAGATATCAGTAATACACGGAATGTAAACTTGGCTACACAGGAACTGAATTACAGAACAGAACAGGGTCTCAAATTTAGAAAACCAACTTATGCTTGCTTAAGGGTAAAGGTGAGTTGGGGTGCTGCATAAAACCAGAGATTGAAATGAGCACAGATAAAGTTCCTTAAGCCAAATATGGAATAGACAAGAGCTACTCCTTGCTCAACGAAATGGACTCAACACCGCATATTAAATGCCTAAGAATGTACCTGACTAGTAAGTATCTTAAAACCTATGGATTGCTATGTCTCCGAAAGAGAATCAAGCATGTGTACAGGGGCATAAACGCAGCAGTGATAGGATTGGAGAGGTTCGGTGAGCAAATGAAGACCCTTTGAAGTCATATTGCATGGTACCCATTCCACGGGTTTCAACTACCCAGGTTTAAGGTATTCTTCCTTCAGCTAAAACATGCATGTGGAACCTAGAGTATGATCAACCATGTGATCGGGAGACGTGTTCAAATATGTCTCAGTTTTCGTACCCTGGTACTCGGGTGCAACATTCCAGACGCTTTACTAACACCCTCCCGACTTGGAGAGTCAGTCCCTTTAACCTCCTGTTTGGCCCAGTTTGCAATTTCTGCGGAAGATGAACAGGAATAGCGAGAACCAATGAGAGACTAGCTGGAGGTGTCTGGACGGGCAAATTTAACTCTCATTTCCCACCAGGAAGAGGAATTAACCAAAGGCTCAGCGTGCCGTGCCGGAACCAGATTAGGGCCTGAAGCCATCCTGCGGTGTTGCGGCCAGCTCAAAAGAAAGCGAGTTGAAGAAAGGAGCTCAGGGGCACTGTAATTCACAAACCTGCAGAGTTATATATGACAGCTATCGTCCAAAAATATACTGAAGTAAGGCTGCCAAGAGGACTTGAAAGCGGGGCAGAATTGCAGGAAACCGATTTCAGGAGGTAGACTGGAATTGCATTGAAAGCATAGGAAAAGAGGCAGAACGTCCACAATGATGCACTTGGCCAAAAAGGGCGTATGCGTTTTTTCCTGAATATATTCAGGAAGAAACGCATACGCCCTTTTTGGCCAACCAAGCAAGCTTGCAAAGGAAATCTGCACTACAATGAAGTCTCACTTCCCCCCGGTCAAAAGGGCCATCTGAAAAAAGTGTAAAATCCAGAAAGGCAGTACAGGCCATGGAGAACTGGGAGCCTTGTTATGCTGATGGGCGGGATGTAAATTGCCAAAAGACACTCGGGAGAAGTGTATGGTGTTTCCTGAAACATCTAAAAAACAAAGCAACAGAGCCTAGGGCACTTGCACTTATGGTCCTATAGCTTAGGGAAATTAAAATCAAAAAGACACAGCCACCCCAAACATTGGGACGCCTCTGTTTACAAGAACCTCGTTTACAGTACAAGTTCAACATCGCAGAAAGTGAAAAATGGATAAAGAAGTTGTGGTATTTACTTACAAAGCAATATCACTCAGCAATGAAATCTATGTCATCAGGCCCTTAGCAGCACCATGAGTGGATTCAGGTATGATGATTCTAACTGAAATAAGTCACACAGAAAAAGAAACATCATAAGATATCAGTAATACACGGAATGTAAACTTGGCTACACAGGAACTGAATTACAGAACAGAACAGGGTCTCAAATTTAGAAAACCAACTTATGCTTGCTTAAGGGTAAAGGTGAGTTGGGGTGCTGCATAAAACCAGAGATTGAAATGAGCACAGATAAAGTTCCTTAAGCCAAATATGGAATAGACAAGAGCTACTCCTTGCTCAACGAAATGGACTCAACACCGCATATTAAATGCCTAAGAATGTACCTGACTAGTAAGTATCTTAAAACCTATGGATTGCTATGTCTCCGAAAGAGAATCAAGCATGTGTACAGGGGCATAAACGCAGCAGTGATAGGATTGGAGAGGTTCGGTGAGCAAATGAAGACCCTTTGAAGTCATATTGCATGGTACCCATTCCACGGGTTTCAACTACCCAGGTTTAAGGTATTCTTCCTTCAGCTAAAACATGCATGTGGAACCTAGAGTATGATCAACCATGTGATCGGGAGACGTGTTCAAATATGTCTCAGTTTTCGTACCCTGGTACTCGGGTGCAACATTCCAGACGCTTTACTAACACCCTCCCGACTTGGAGAGTCAGTCCCTTTAACCTCCTGTTTGGCCCAGTTTGCAATTTCTGCGGAAGATGAACAGGAATAGCGAGAACCAATGAGAGACTAGCTGGAGGTGTCTGGACGGGCAAATTTAACTCTCATTTCCCACCAGGAAGAGGAATTAACCAAAGGCTCAGCGTGCCGTGCCGGAACCAGATTAGGGCCTGAAGCCATCCTGCGGTGTTGCGGCCAGCTCAAAAGAAAGCGAGTTGAAGAAAGGAGCTCAGGGGCACTGTAATTCACAAACCTGCAGAGTTATAAATGACAGCTATCGTCCAAAAATATACTGAAGTAAGGCTGCCAAGAGGACTTGAAAGCGGGGCAGAATTGCAGGAAACCGATTTCAGGAGGTAGACTGGAATTGCATTGAAAGCATAGGAAAAGAGGCAGAACGTCCACAATGATGCACTTGGCCAAAAAGGGCGTATGCGTTTTTTCCTGAATATATTCAGGAAGAAACGCATACGCCCTTTTTGGCCAACCAAGCAAGCTTGCAAAGGAAATCTGCACTACAATGAAGTCTCACTTCCCCCCGGTCAAAAGGGCCATCTGAAAAAAGTGTAAAATCCAGAAAGACAGGACAGGCCATGGAGAACTGGGAGCCTTGTTATGCTGATGGGCGGGGTGTAAATTGCCAACAGACACTCGGGAGAAGTGTATGGTGTTTCCTGAAACATCTAAAAAACAAAGCAACAGAGCCTAGGGCACTTGCACTTATGGTCCTATAGCTTAGGGAAATTAAAATCAAAAAGACACAGCCACCCCAAACATTGGGACGCCTCTGTTTACAAGAACCTCGTTTACAGTACAAGTTCAACATCGCAGAAAGTGAAAAATGGATAAAGAAGTTGTGGTATTTACTTACAAAGCAATATCACTCAGCAATGAAATCTATGTCATCAGGCCCTTAGCAGCACAATGAGTGGATTCAGGTATGATGATTCTAACTGAAATAAGTCACACAGAAAAAGAAACATCATAAGATATCAGTAATACACGGAATGTAAACTTGGCTACACAGGAACTGAATTACAGAACAGAACAGGGTCTCAAATTTAGAAAACCAACTTATGCTTGCTTAAGGGGAAAGGTGAGTTGGGGTGCTGCATAAAACCAGAGATTGAAATGAGCACAGATAAAGTTCCTTAAGCCAAATATGGAATAGACAAGAGCTACCTCTTGCTCAACGAAATGGACTCAACACCGCATATTAAATGCCTAAGAATGTACCTGACTAGTAAGTATCTTAAAACCTATGGATTGCTATGTCTCCGAAAGAGAATCAAGCATGTGTACAGGGGCATAAACGCAGCAGTGATAGGATTGGAGAGGTTCGGTGAGCAAATGAAGACCCTTTGAAGTCATATTGCATGGTACCCATTCCACGGGTTTCAACTACCCAGGTTTAAGGTATTCTTCCTTCCGGTAAAACATGCATGTGGAACCTAGAGTATGATCAACCATGTGATCGGGAGACGTGTTCAAATATGTCTCAGATTTCGTACCCTGGTACTCGGGTGCAACATTCCAGACGCTTTACTAACACCCTCCCGACTTGGAGAGTCAGTCCCTTTAACCTCCTGTTTGGCCCAGTTTGCAATTTCTGCGGAAGATGAACAGGAATAGCGAGAACCAATGAGAGACTAGCTGGAGGTGTCTGGACGGGCAAATTTAACTCTCATTTCCCACCAGGAAGAGGAATTAACCAAAGGCTCAGTGTGCCGTGCCGGAACCAGATTAGGGCCTGAAGCCATCCTGCGGTGTTGCGGCCAGCTCAAAAGAAAGCGAGTTGAAGAAAGGAGCTCAGGGGCACTGTAATTCACAAACCTGCAGAGTTATAAATGACAGCTATCGTCCAAAAATATACTGAAGTAAGGCTGCCAAGAGGACTTGAAAGCGGGGCAGAATTGCAGGAAACCGATTTCAGGAGGCAGACTGGAATTGCATTGAAAGCATAGGAAAAGAGGCAGAACGTCCACAATGATGCACTTGGCCAAAAAGGGCGTATGCGTTTTTTCCTGAATATATTCAGGAAAAAACGCATACGCCCTTTTTGGCCAACCAAGCAAGCTTGCAAAGGAAATCTGCACTACAATGAAGTCTCACTTCCCCCCGGTCAAAAGGGCCATCTGAAAAAAGTGTAAAATCCAGAAAGGCAGGACAGGCCATGGAGAACTGGGAGCCTTGTTATGCTGATGGGCGGGATGTAAATTGCCAACAGACACTCGGGAGAAGTGTATGGTGTTTCCTGAAACATCTAAAAAACAAAGCAACAGAGCCTAGGGCACTTCCACTTATGGTCCTATAGCTTAGGGAAATTAAAATCAAAAAGACACAGCCACCCCAAAGTTTGGGATGCCTCTGTTTACAAGAACCTCGTTTACAGTACAAGTTCAACATCACAGAAAGTGAAAAATGGATAAAGAAGTTGTGGTATTTACTTACAAAGCAATATCACTCAGCAATGAAATCTATGTCATCAGGCCCTTAGTAGCACAATGAGTGGATTCAGGTATGATGATTCTAACTGAAATAAGTCACACAGAAAAAGAAACATCATAAGATATCAGTAATACACGGAATGTAAACTTGGCTACACAGGAACTGAATTACAGAACAGAACAGGGTCTCAAATTTAGAAAACCAACTTATGCTTGCTTAAGGGTAAAGGTGAGTTGGGGTGCTGCATAAAACCAGAGATTGAAATGAGCACAGATAAAGTTCCTTAAGCCAAATATGGAATAGACAAGAGCTACTCCTTGCTCAACGAAATGGACTCAACACCGCATATTAAATGCCTAAGAATGTACCTGACTAGTAAGTATCTTAAAACCTATGGATTGCTATGTCTCCGAAAGAGAATCAAGCATGTGTACAGGGGCATAAACGCAGCAGTGATAGGATTGGAGAGGTTCGGTGAGCAAATGAAGACCCTTTGAAGTCATATTGCATGGTACCCATTCCACGGGTTTCAACTACCCAGGTTTAAGGTATTCTTCCTTCAGCTAAAACATGCATGTGGAACCTAGAGTATGATCAACCATGTGATCGGGAGACGTGTTCAAATATGTCTCAGTTTTCGTACCCTGGTACTCGGGTGCAACATTCCAGACGCTTTACTAACACCCTCCCGACTTGGAGAGTCAGTCCCTTTAACCTCCTGTTTGGCCCAGTTTGCAATTTCTGCGGAAGATGAACAGGAATAGCGAGAACCAATGAGAGACTAGCTGGAGGTGTCTGGACGGGCAAATTTAACTCTCATTTCCCACCAGGAAGAGGAAATAACCAAAGGCTCAGCGTGCCGTGCCGGAACCAGATTAGGGCCTGAAGCCATCCTGCGGTGTTGCGGCCAGCTCAAAAGAAAGCGAGTTGAAGAAAGGAGCTCAGGGGCACTGTAATTCACAAACCTGCAGAGTTATAAATGACAGCTATCGTCCAAAAATATACTGAAGTAAGGCTGCCAAGAGGACTTGAAAGCGGGGCAGAATTGCAGGAAACCGATTTCAGGAGGCAGACTGGAATTGCATTGAAAGCATAGGAAAAGAGGCAGAACGTCCACAATGATGCACTTGGCCAAAAAGGGCGTATGCGTTTTTTCCTGAATATATTCAGGAAAAAACGCATACGCCCTTTTTGGCCAACCAAGCAAGCTTGCAAAGGAAATCTGCACTACAATGAAGTCTCACTTCCCCCCGGTCAAAAGGGCCATCTGAAAAAAGTGTAAAATCCAGAAAGGCAGTACAGGCCATGGAGAACTGGGAGCCTTGTTATGCTGATGGGCGGGATGTAAATTGCCAAAAGACACTCGGGAGAAGTGTATGGTGTTTCCTGAAACATCTAAAAAACAAAGCAACAGAGCCTAGGGCACTTGCACTTATGGTCCTATAGCTTAGGGAAATTAAAATCAAAAAGACACAGCCACCCCAAACATTGGGACGCCTCTGTTTACAAGAACCTCGTTTACAGTACAAGTTCAACATCGCAGAAAGTGAAAAATGGATAAAGAAGTTGTGGTATTTACTTACAAAGCAATATCACTCAGCAATGAAATCTATGTCATCAGGCCCTTAGCAGCACCATGAGTGGATTCAGGTATGATGATTCTAACTGAAATAAGTCACACAGAAAAAGAAACATCATAAGATATCAGTAATACACGGAATGTAAACTTGGCTACACAGGAACTGAATTACAGAACAGAACAGGGTCTCAAATTTAGAAAACCAACTTATGCTTGCTTAAGGGTAAAGGTGAGTTGGGGTGCTGCATAAAACCAGAGATTGAAATGAGCACAGATAAAGTTCCTTAAGCCAAATATGGAATAGACAAGAGCTACTCCTTGCTCAACGAAATGGACTCAACACCGCATATTAAATGCCTAAGAATGTACCTGACTAGTAAGTATCTTAAAACCTATGGATTGCTATGTCTCCGAAAGAGAATCAAGCATGTGTACAGGGGCATAAACGCAGCAGTGATAGGATTGGAGAGGTTCGGTGAGCAAATGAAGACCCTTTGAAGTCATATTGCATGGTACCCATTCCACGGGTTTCAACTACCCAGGTTTAAGGTATTCTTCCTTCAGCTAAAACATGCATGTGGAACCTAGAGTATGATCAACCATGTGATCGGGAGACGTGTTCAAATATGTCTCAGTTTTCGTACCCTGGTACTCGGGTGCAACATTCCAGACGCTTTACTAACACCCTCCCGACTTGGAGAGTCAGTCCCTTTAACCTCCTGTTTGGCCCAGTTTGCAATTTCTGCGGAAGATGAACAGGAATAGCGAGAACCAATGAGAGACTAGCTGGAGGTGTCTGGACGGGCAAATTTAACTCTCATTTCCCACCAGGAAGAGGAATTAACCAAAGGCTCAGCGTGCCGTGCCGGAACCAGATTAGGGCCTGAAGCCATCCTGCGGTGTTGCGGCCAGCTCAAAAGAAAGCGAGTTGAAGAAAGGAGCTCAGGGGCACTGTAATTCACAAACCTGCAGAGTTATAAATGACAGCTATCGTCCAAAAATATACTGAAGTAAGGCTGCCAAGAGGACTTGAAAGCGGGGCAGAATTGCAGGAAACCGATTTCAGGAGGTAGACTGGAATTGCATTGAAAGCATAGGAAAAGAGGCAGAACGTCCACAATGATGCACTTGGCCAAAAAGGGCGTATGCGTTTTTTCCTGAATATATTCAGGAAGAAACGCATACGCCCTTTTTGGCCAACCAAGCAAGCTTGCAAAGGAAATCTGCACTACAATGAAGTCTCACTTCCCCCCGGTCAAAAGGGCCATCTGAAAAAAGTGTAAAATCCAGAAAGACAGGACAGGCCATGGAGAACTGGGAGCCTTGTTATGCTGATGGGCGGGGTGTAAATTGCCAACAGACACTCGGGAGAAGTGTATGGTGTTTCCTGAAACATCTAAAAAACAAAGCAACAGAGCCTAGGGCACTTCCACTTATGGTCCTATAGCTTAGGGAAATTAAAATCAAAAAGACACAGCCACCCCAAACATTGGGACGCCTCTGTTTACAAGAACCTCGTTTACAGTACAAGTTCAACATCGCAGAAAGTGAAAAATGGATAAAGAAGTTGTGGTATTTACTTACAAAGCAATATCACTCAGCAATGAAATCTATGTCATCAGGCCCTTAGCAGCACAATGAGTGGATTCAGGTATGATGATTCTAACTGAAATAAGTCACACAGAAAAAGAAACATCATAAGATATCAGTAATACACGGAATGTAAACTTGGCTACACAGGAACTGAATTACAGAACAGAACAGGGTCTCAAATTTAGAAAACCAACTTATGCTTGCTTAAGGGTAAAGGTGAGTTGGGGTGCTGCATAAAACCAGAGATTGAAATGAACACAGATAAAGTTCCTTAAGCCAAATATGGAATAGACAAGAGCTACTCCTTGCTCAACGAAATGGACTCAACACCGCATATTAAATGCCTAAGAATGTACCTGACTAGTAAGTATCTTAAAACCTATGGATTGTTATGTCTCCGAAAGAGAATCAAGCATGTGTACAGGGGCATAAACGCAGCAGTGATAGGATTGGAGAGGTTCGGTGAGCAAATGAAGACCCTTTGAAGTCATATTGCATGGTACCCATTCCACGGGTTTCAACTACCCAGGTTTAAGGTATTCTTCCTTCAGCTAAAACATGCATGTGGAACCTAGAGTATGATCAACCATGTGATCGGGAGACGTGTTCAAATATGTCTCAGTTTTCGTACCCTGGTACTCGGGTGCAACATTCCAGACGCTTTACTAACACCCTCCCGACTTGGAGAGTCAGTCCCTTTAACCTCCTGTTTGGCCCAGTTTGCAATTTCTGCGGAAGATGAACAGGAATAGCGAGAACCAATGAGAGACTAGCTGGAGGTGTCTGGACGGGCAAATTTAACTCTCATTTCCCACCAGGAAGAGGAATTAACCAAAGGCTCAGCGTGCCGTGCTGGAACCAGATTAGGGCCTGAAGCCATCCTGCGGTGTTGCGGCCAGCTCAAAAGAAAGCGAGTTGAAGAAAGGAGCTCAGGGGCACTGTAATTCACAAACCTGCAGAGTTATAAATGACAGCTATCGTCCAAAAATATACTGAAGTAAGGCTGCCAAGAGGACTTGAAAGCGGGGCAGAATTGCAGGAAACCGATTTCAGGAGGTAGACTGGAATTGCATTGAAAGCATAGGAAAAGAGGCAGAACGTCCACAATGATGCACTTGGCCAAAAAGGGCGTATGCGTTTTTTCCTGAATATATTCAGGAAAAAACGCATACGCACTTTTTGGCCAACCAAGCAAGCTTGCAAAGGAAATCTGCACTACAATGAAGTCTCACTTCCCCCCGGTCAAAAGGGCCATCTGAAAAAAGTGTAAAATCCAGAAAGGCAGGACAGGCCATGGAGAACTGGGAGCCTTGTTATGCTGATGGGCGGGATGTAAATTGCCAACAGACACTCGGGAGAAGTGTATGGTGTTTCCTGAAACATCTAAAAAACAAAGCAACAGAGCCTAGGGCACTTCCACTTATGGTCCTATAGCTTAGGGAAATTAAAATCAAAAAGACACAGCCACCCCAAACATTGGGACGCCTCTGTTTACAAGAACCTCGTTTACAGTACAAGTTCAACATCGCAGAAAGTGAAAAATGGATAAAGAAGTTGTGGTATTTACTTACAAAGCAATATCACTCAGCAATGAAATCTATGTCATCAGGCCCTTAGCAGCACAATGAGTGGATTCAGGTATGATGATTCTAACTGAAATAAGTCACACAGAAAAAGAAACATCATAAGATATCAGTAATACACGGAATGTAAACTTGGCTACACAGGAACTGAATTACAGAACAGAACAGGGTCTCAAATTTAGAAAATCAACTTATGCTTGCTTAAGGGTAAAGGTGAGTTGGGGTGCTGCATAAAACCAGAGATTGAAATGAACACAGATAAAGTTCCTTAAGCCAAATATGGAATAGACAAGAGCTACTCCTTGCTCAACGAAATGGACTCAACACCGCATATTAAATGCCTAAGAATGTACCTGACTAGTAAGTATCTTAAAACCTATGGATTGCTATGTCTCCGAAAGAGAATCAAGCATGTGTACAGGGGCATAAACGCAGCAGTGATAGGATTGGAGAGGTTCGGTGAGCAAATGAAGACCCTTTGAAGTCATATTGCATGGTACCCATTCCACGGGTTTCAACTACCCAGGTTTAAGGTATTCTTCCTTCAGCTAAAACATGCATGTGGAACCTAGAGTATGATCAACCATGTGATCGGGAGACGTGTTCAAATATGTCTCAGTTTTCGTACCTTGGTACTCAGGTGCAACATTCCAGACGCTTTACTAACACCCTCCCGACTTGGAGAGTCAGTCCCTTTAACCTCCTGTTTGGCCCAGTTTGCAATTTCTGCGGAAGATGAACAGGAATAGCGAGAACCAATGAGAGACTAGCTGGAGGTGTCTGGACAGGCAAATTTAACTCTCATTTCCCACCAGGAAGAGGAATTAACCAAAGGCTCAGCGTGCCGTGCCGGAACCAGATTAGGGCCTGAAGCCATCCTGCGGTGTTGCGGCCAGCTCAAAAGAAAGCGAGTTGAAGAAAGGAGCTCAGGGGCACTGTAATTCACAAACCTGCAGAGTTATAAATGACAGCTATCGTCCAAAAATATACTGAAGTAAGGCTGCCAAGAGGACTTGAAAGCGGGGCAGAATTGCAGGAAACCGATTTCAGGAGGTAGACTGGAATTGCATTGAAAGCATAGGAAAAGAGGCAGAACGTCCACAATGATGCACTTGGCCAAAAAGGGCATATGCGTTTTTTCCTGAATATATTCAGGAAAAAACGCATACGCACTTTTTGGCCAACCAAGCAAGCTTGCAAAGGAAATCTGCACTACAATGAAGTCTCACTTCCCCCCGGTCAAAAGGGCCATCTGAAAAAAGTGTAAAATCCAGAAAGGCAGGACAGGCCATGGAGAACTGGGAGCCTTGTTATGCTGATGGGCGGGATGTAAATTGCCAAAAGACACTCGGGAGAAGTGTATGGTGTTTCCTGAAACATCTAAAAAACAAAGCAACAGAGCCTAGGGCACTTCCACTTATGGTCCTATAGCTTAGGGAAATTAAAATCAAAAAGACACAGCCACCCCAAACATTGGGACGCCTCTGTTTACAAGAACCTCGTTTACAGTACAAGTTCAACATCGCAGAAAGTGAAAAATGGATAAAGAAGTTGTGGTATTTACTTACAAAGCAATATCACTCAGCAATGAAATCTATGTCATCAGGCCCTTAGCAGCACAATGAGTGGATTCAGGTATGATGATTCTAACTGAAATAAGTCACACAGAAAAAGAAACATCATAAGATATCAGTAATACACGGAATGTAAACTTGGCTACACAGGAACTGAATTACAGAACAGAACAGGGTCTCAAATTTAGAAAACCAACTTATGCTTGCTTAAGGGGAAAGGTGAGTTGGGGTGCTGCATAAAACCAGAGATTGAAATGAGCACAGATAAAGTTCCTTAAGCCAAATATGGAATAGACAAGAGCTACTCCTTGCTCAACGAAATGGACTCAACACCGCATATTAAATGCCTAAGAATGTACCTGACTAGTAAGTATCTTAAAACCTATGGATTGCTATGTCTCCGAAAGAGAATCAAGCATGTGTACAGGGGCATAAACGCAGCAGTGATAGGATTGGAGAGGTTCGGTGAGCAAATGAAGACCCTTTGAAGTCATATTGCATGGTACCCATTCCACGGGTTTCAACTACCCAGGTTTAAGGTATTCTTCCTTCAGCTAAAACATGCATGTGGAACCTAGAGTATGATCAACCATGTGATCGGGAGACGTGTTCAAATATGTCTCAGTTTTCGTACCCTGGTACTCGGGTGCAACATTCCAGACGCTTTACTAACACCCTCCCGACTTGGAGAGTCAGTCCCTTTAACCTCCTGTTTGGCCCAGTTTGCAATTTCTGCGGAAGATGAACAGGAATAGCGAGAACCAATGAGAGACTAGCTGGAGGTGTCTGGACGGGCAAATTTAACTCTCATTTCCCACCAGGAAGAGGAATTAACCAAAGGCTCAGCGTGCCGTGCCGGAACCAGATTAGGGCCTGAAGCCATCCTGCGGTGTTGCGGCCAGCTCAAAAGAAAGCGAGTTGAAGAAAGGAGCTCAGGGGCACTGTAATTCACAAACCTGCAGAGTTATAAATGACAGCTATCGTCCAAAAATATACTGAAGTAAGGCTGCCAAGAGGACTTGAAAGCGGGGCAGAATTGCAGGAAACCGATTTCAGGAGGTAGACTGGAATTGCATTGAAAGCATAGGAAAAGAGGCAGAACGTCCACAATGATGCACTTGGCCAAAAAGGGCGTATGCGTTTTTTCCTGAATATATTCAGGAAGAAACGCATACGCCCTTTTTGGCCAACCAAGCAAGCTTGCAAAGGAAATCTGCACTACAATGAAGTCTCACTTCCCCCCGGTCAAAAGGGCCATCTGAAAAAAGTGTAAAATCCAGAAAGACAGGACAGGCCATGGAGAACTGGGAGCCTTGTTATGCTGATGGGCGGGGTGTAAATTGCCAACAGACACTCGGGAGAAGTGTATGGTGTTTCCTGAAACATCTAAAAAACAAAGCAACAGAGCCTAGGGCACTTCCACTTATGGTCCTATAGCTTAGGGAAATTAAAATCAAAAAGACACAGCCACCCCAAACATTGGGACGCCTCTGTTTACAAGAACCTCGTTTACAGTACAAGTTCAACATCGCAGAAAGTGAAAAATGGATAAAGAAGTTGTGGTATTTACTTACAAAGCAATATCACTCAGCAATGAAATCTATGTCATCAGGCCCTTAGCAGCACAATGAGTGGATTCAGGTATGATGATTCTAACTGAAATAAGTCACACAGAAAAAGAAACATCATAAGATATCAGTAATACACGGAATGTAAACTTGGCTACACAGGAACTGAATTACAGAACAGAACAGGGTCTCAAATTTAGAAAACCAACTTATGCTTGCTTAAGGGGAAAGGTGAGTTGGGGTGCTGCATAAAACCAGAGATTGAAATGAGCACAGATAAAGTTCCTTAAGCCAAATATGGAATAGACAAGAGCTACTCCTTGCTCAACGAAATGGACTCAACACCGCATATTAAATGCCTAAGAATGTACCTGACTAGTAAGTATCTTAAAACCTATGGATTGCTATGTCTCCGAAAGAGAATCAAGCATGTGTACAGGGGCATAAACGCAGCAGTGATAGGATTGGAGAGGTTCGGTGAGCAAATGAAGACCCTTTGAAGTCATATTGCATGGTACCCATTCCACGGGTTTCAACTACCCAGGTTTAAGGTATTCTTCCTTCAGCTAAAACATGCATGTGGAACCTAGAGTATGATCAACCATGTGATCGGGAGACGTGTTCAAATATGTCTCAGTTTTCGTACCCTGGTACTCGGGTGCAACATTCCAGACGCTTTACTAACACCCTCCCGACTTGGAGAGTCAGTCCCTTTAACCTCCTGTTTGGCCCAGTTTGCAATTTCTGCGGAAGATGAACAGGAATAGCGAGAACCAATGAGAGACTAGCTGGAGGTGTCTGGACGGACAAATTTAACTCTCATTTCCCACCAGGAAGAGGAATTAACCAAAGGCTCAGCGTGCCGTGCCGGAACCAGATTAGGGCCTGAAGCCATCCTGCGGTGTTGCGGCCAGCTCAAAAGAAAGCGAGTTGAAGAAAGGAGCTCAGGGGCACTGTAATTCACAAACCTGCAGAGTTATAAATGACAGCTATCGTCCAAAAATATACTGAAGTAAGGCTGCCAAGAGGACTTGAAAGCGGGGCAGAATTGCAGGAAACCGATTTCAGGAGGTAGACTGGAATTGCATTGAAAGCATAGGAAAAGAGGCAGAACGTCCACAATGATGCACTTGGCCAAAAAGGGCGTATGCGTTTTTTCCTGAATATATTCAGGAAGAAACGCATACGCCCTTTTTGGCCAACCAAGCAAGCTTGCAAAGGAAATCTGCACTACAATGAAGTCTCACTTCCCCCCGGTCAAAAGGGCCATCTGAAAAAAGTGTAAAATCCAGAAAGGCAGGACAGGCCATGGAGAACTGGGAGCCTTGTTATGCTGATGGGCGGGATGTAAATTGCCAACAGACACTCGGGAGAAGTGTATGGTGTTTCCTGAAACATCTAAAAAACAAAGCAACAGAGCCTAGGGCACTTCCACTTATGGTCCTATAGCTTAGGGAAATTAAAATCAAAAAGACACAGCCACCCCAAACATTGGGACGCCTCTGTTTACAAGAACCTCGTTTACAGTACAAGTTCAACATCGCAGAAAGTGAAAAATGGATAAAGAAGTTGTGGTATTTACTTACAAAGCAATATCACTCAGCAATGAAATCTATGTCATCAGGCCCTTAGCAGCACAATGAGTGGATTCAGGTATGATGATTCTAACTGAAATAAGTCACACAGAAAAAGAAACATCATAAGATATCAGTAATACACGGAATGTAAACTTGGCTACACAGGAACTGGATTACAGAACAGAACAGGGTCTCAAATTTAGAAAACCAACTTATGCTTGCTTAAGGGTAAAGGTGAGTTGGGGTGCTGCATAAAACCAGAGATTCAAATGAGCACAGATAAAGTTCCTTAAGCCAAATATGGAATAGACAAGAGCTACTCCTTGCTCAACGAAATGGACTCAACACCGCATATTAAACGCCTAAGAATGTACCTGACTAGTAAGTATCTTAAAACCTATGGATTGCTATGTCTCCGAAAGAGAATCAAGCATGTGTACAGGGGCATAAACGCAGCAGTGATAGGATTGGAGAGGTTCGGTGAGCAAATGAAGACCCTTTGAAGTCATATTGCATGGTACCCATTCCACGGGTTTCAACTACCCAGGTTTAAGGTATTCTTCCTTCAGCTAAAACATGCATGTGGAACCTAGAGTATGATCAACCATGTGATCGGGAGACGTGTTCAAATATGTCTCAGTTTTCGTACCCTGGTACTCGGGTGCAACATTCCAGACGCTTTACTAACACCCTCCCGACTTGGAGAGTCAGTCCCTTTAACCTCCTGTTTGGCCCAGTTTGCAATTTCTGCGGAAGATGAACAGGAATAGCGAGAACCAATGAGAGACTAGCTGGAGGTGTCTGGACGGGCAAATTTAACTCTCATTTCCCACCAGGAAGAGGAATTAACCAAAGGCTCAGCGTGCCGTGCCGGAACCAGATTAGGGCCTGAAGCCATCCTGCGGTGTTGCGGCCAGCTCAAAAGAAAGCGAGTTGAAGAAAGGAGCTCAGGGGCACTGTAATTCACAAACCTGCAGAGTTATAAATGACAGCTATCGTCCAAAAATATACTGAAGTAAGGCTGCCAAGAGGACTTGAAAGCGGGGCAGAATTGCAGGAAACCGATTTCAGGAGGCAGACTGGAATTGCATTGAAAGCATAGGAAAAGAGGCAGAACGTCCACAATGATGCACTTGGCCAAAAAGGGCGTATGCGTTTTTTCCTGAATATATTCAGGAAGAAACGCATACGACCTTTTTGGCCAACCAAGCAAGCTTGCAAAGGAAATCTGCACTACAATGAAGTCTCACTTCCCCCCGGTCAAAAGGGCCATCTGAAAAAAGTGTAAAATCCAGAAAGACAGGACAGGCCATGGAGAACTGGGAGCCTTGTTATGCTGATGGGCGGGATGTAAATTGCCAACAGACACTCGGGAGAAGTGTATGGTGTTTCCTGAAACATCTAAAAAACAAAGCAACAGAGCCTAGGGCACTTCCACTTATGGTCCTATAGCTTAGGGAAATTAAAATCAAAAAGACACAGCCACCCCAAAGTTTGGGACGCCTCTGTTTACAAGAACCTCGTTTACAGTACAAGTTCAACATCGCAGAAAGTGAAAAATGGATAAAGAAGTTGTGGTATTTACTTACAAAGCAATATCACTCAGCAATGAAATCTATGTCATCAGGCCCTTAGCAGCACAATGAGTGGATTCAGGTATGATGATTCTAACTGAAATAAGTCACACAGAAAAAGAAACATCATAAGATATCAGTAATACACGGAATGTAAACTTGGCTACACAGGAACTGAATTACAGAACAGAACAGGGTCTCAAATTTAGAAAACCAACTTATGCTTGCTTAAGGGGAAAGGTGAGTTGGGGTGCTGCATAAAACCAGAGATTGAAATGAGCACAGATAAAGTTCCTTAAGCCAAATATGGAATAGACAAGAGCTACCTCTTGCTCAACGAAATGGACTCAACACCGCATATTAAATGCCTAAGAATGTACCTGACTAGTAAGTATCTTAAAACCTATGGATTGCTATGTCTCCGAAAGAGAATCAAGCATGTGTACAGGGGCATAAACGCAGCAGTGATAGGATTGGAGAGGTTCGGTGAGCAAATGAAGACCCTTTGAAGTCATATTGCATGGTACCCATTCCACGGGTTTCAACTACCCAGGTTTAAGGTATTCTTCCTTCCGGTAAAACATGCATGTGGAACCTAGAGTATGATCAACCATGTGATCGGGAGACGTGTTCAAATATGTCTCAGATTTCGTACCCTGGTACTCGGGTGCAACATTCCAGACGCTTTACTAACACCCTCCCGACTTGGAGAGTCAGTCCCTTTAACCTCCTGTTTGGCCCAGTTTGCAATTTCTGCGGAAGATGAACAGGAATAGCGAGAACCAATGAGAGACTAGCTGGAGGTGTCTGGACGGGCAAATTTAACTCTCATTTCCCACCAGGAAGAGGAATTAACCAAAGGCTCAGTGTGCCGTGCCGGAACCAGATTAGGGCCTGAAGCCATCCTGCGGTGTTGCGGCCAGCTCAAAAGAAAGCGAGTTGAAGAAAGGAGCTCAGGGGCACTGTAATTCACAAACCTGCAGAGTTATAAATGACAGCTATCGTCCAAAAATATACTGAAGTAAGGCTGCCAAGAGGACTTGAAAGCGGGGCAGAATTGCAGGAAACCGATTTCAGGAGGCAGACTGGAATTGCATTGAAAGCATAGGAAAAGAGGCAGAACGTCCACAATGATGCACTTGGCCAAAAAGGGCGTATGCGTTTTTTCCTGAATATATTCAGGAAAAAACGCATACGCCCTTTTTGGCCAACCAAGCAAGCTTGCAAAGGAAATCTGCACTACAATGAAGTCTCACTTCCCCCCGGTCAAAAGGGCCATCTGAAAAAAGTGTAAAATCCAGAAAGGCAGGACAGGCCATGGAGAACTGGGAGCCTTGTTATGCTGATGGGCGGGATGTAAATTGCCAAAAGACACTCGGGAGAAGTGTATGGTGTTTCCTGAAACATCTAAAAAACAAAGCAACAGAGCCTAGGGCACTTCCACTTATGGTCCTATAGCTTAGGGAAATTAAAATCAAAAAGACACAGCCACCCCAAAGTTTGGGATGCCTCTGTTTACAAGAACCTCGTTTACAGTACAAGTTCAACATCACAGAAAGTGAAAAATGGATAAAGAAGTTGTGGTATTTACTTACAAAGCAATATCACTCAGCAATGAAATCTATGTCATCAGGCCCTTAGTAGCACAATGAGTGGATTCAGGTATGATGATTCTAACTGAAATAAGTCACACAGAAAAAGAAACATCATAAGATATCAGTAATACACGGAATGTAAACTTGGCTACACAGGAACTGAATTACAGAACAGAACAGGGTCTCAAATTTAGAAAACCAACTTATGCTTGCTTAAGGGTAAAGGTGAGTTGGGGTGCTGCATAAAACCAGAGATTGAAATGAGCACAGATAAAGTTCCTTAAGCCAAATATGGAATAGACAAGAGCTACTCCTTGCTCAACGAAATGGACTCAACACCGCATATTAAATGCCTAAGAATGTACCTGACTAGTAAGTATCTTAAAACCTATGGATTGCTATGTCTCCGAAAGAGAATCAAGCATGTGTACAGGGGCATAAACGCAGCAGTGATAGGATTGGAGAGGTTCGGTGAGCAAATGAAGACCCTTTGAAGTCATATTGCATGGTACCCATTCCACGGGTTTCAACTACCCAGGTTTAAGGTATTCTTCCTTCAGCTAAAACATGCATGTGGAACCTAGAGTATGATCAACCATGTGATCGGGAGACGTGTTCAAATATGTCTCAGTTTTCGTATCCTGGTACTCGGGTGCAACATTCCAGACGCTTTACTAACACCCTCCCGACTTGGAGAGTCAGTCCCTTTAACCTCCTGTTTGGCCCAGTTTGCAATTTCTGCGGAAGATGAACAGGAATAGCGAGAACCAATGAGAGACTAGCTGGAGGTGTCTGGACGGGCAAATTTAACTCTCATTTCCCACCAGGAAGAGGAATTAACCAAAGGCTCAGCGTGCCGTGCCGGAACCAGATTAGGGCCTGAAGCCATCCTGCGGTGTTGCGGCCAGCTCAAAAGAAAGCGAGTTGAAGAAAGGAGCTCAGGGGCACTGTAATTCACAAACCTGCAGAGTTATAAATGACAGCTATCGTCCAAAAATATACTGAAGTAAGGCTGCCAAGAGGACTTGAAAGCGGGGCAGAATTGCAGGAAACCGATTTCAGGAGGTAGACTGGAATTGCATTGAAAGCATAGGAAAAGAGGCAGAACGTCCACAATGATGCACTTGGCCAAAAAGGGCGTATGCGTTTTTTCCTGAATATATTCAGGAAGAAACGCATACGCCCTTTTTGGCCAACCAAGCAAGCTTGCAAAGGAAATCTGCACTACAATGAAGTCTCACTTCCCCCCGGGCAAAAGGGCCATCTGAAAAAAGTGTAAAATCCAGAAAGACAGGACAGGCCATGGAGAACTGGGAGCCTTGTTATGCTGATGGGCGGGATGTAAATTGCCAACAGACACTCGGGAGAAGTGTATGGTGTTTCCTGAAACATCTAAAAAACAAAGCAACAGAGCCTAGGGCACTTCCACTTATGGTCCTATAGCTTAGGGAAATTAAAATCAAAAAGACACAGCCACCCCAAAGTTTGGGACGCCTCTGTTTACAAGAACCTCGTTTACCGTACAAGTTCAACATCGCAGAAAGTGAAAAATGGATAAAGAAGTTGTGGTATTTACTTACAAAGCAATATCACTCAGCAATGAAATCTATGTCATCAGGCCCTTAGCAGCACAATGAGTGGATTCAGGTATGATGATTCTAACTGAAATAAGTCACACAGAAAAAGAAACATCATAAGATATCAGTAATACACGGAATGTAAACTTGGCTACACAGGAACTGAATTACAGAACAGAACAGGGTCTCAAATTTAGAAAACCAACTTATGCTTGCTTAAGGGTAAAGGTGAGTTGGGGTGCTGCATAAAACCAGAGATTGAAATGAGCACAGATAAAGTTCCTTAAGCCAAATATGGAATAGACAAGAGCTACTCCTTGCTCAACGAAATGGACTCAACACCGCATATTAAATGCCTAAGAATGTACCTGACTAGTAAGTATCTTAAAACCTATGGATTGCTATGTCTCCGAAAGAGAATCAAGCATGTGTACAGGGGCATAAACGCAGCAGTGATAGGATTGGAGAGGTTCGGTGAGCAAATGAAGACCCTTTGAAGTCATATTGCATGGTACCCATTCCACGGGTTTCAACTACCCAGGTTTAAGGTATTCTTCCTTCAGCTAAAACATGCATGTGGAACCTAGAGTATGATCAACCATGTGATCGGGAGACGTGTTCAAATATGTCTCAGTTTTCGTACCCTGGTACTCGGGTGCAACATTCCAGACGCTTTACTAACACCCTCCCGACTTGGAGAGTCAGTCCCTTTAACCTCCTGTTTGGCCCAGTTTGCAATTTCTGCGGAAGATGAACAGGAATAGCGAGAACCAATGAGAGACTAGCTGGAGGTGTCTGGACGGGCAAATTTAACTCTCATTTCCCACCAGGAAGAGGAAATAACCAAAGGCTCAGCGTGCCGTGCCGGAACCAGATTAGGGCCTGAAGCCATCCTGCGGTGTTGCGGCCAGCTCAAAAGAAAGCGAGTTGAAGAAAGGAGCTCAGGGGCACTGTAATTCACAAACCTGCAGAGTTATAAATGACAGCTATCGTCCAAAAATATACTGAAGTAAGGCTGCCAAGAGGACTTGAAAGCGGGGCAGAATTGCAGGAAACCGATTTCAGGAGGCAGACTGGAATTGCATTGAAAGCATAGGAAAAGAGGCAGAACGTCCACAATGATGCACTTGGCCAAAAAGGGCGTATGCGTTTTTTCCTGAATATATTCAGGAAAAAACGCATACGCCCTTTTTGGCCAACCAAGCAAGCTTGCAAAGGAAATCTGCACTACAATGAAGTCTCACTTCCCCCCGGTCAAAAGGGCCATCTGAAAAAAGTGTAAAATCCAGAAAGGCAGGACAGGCCATGGAGAACTGGGAGCCTTGTTATGCTGATGGGCGGGATGTAAATTGCCAAAAGACACTCGGGAGAAGTGTATGGTGTTTCCTGAAACATCTAAAAAACAAAGCAACAGAGCCTAGGGCACTTCCACTTATGGTCCTATAGCTTAGGGAAATTAAAATCAAAAAGACACAGCCACCCCAAACATTGGGACGCCTCTGTTTACAAGAACCTCGTTTACAGTACAAGTTCAACATCGCAGAAAGTGAAAAATGGATAAAGAAGTTGTGGTATTTACTTACAAAGCAATATCACTCAGCAATGAAATCTATGTCATCAGGCCCTTAGCAGCACCATGAGTGGATTCAGGTATGATGATTCTAACTGAAATAAGTCACACAGAAAAAGAAACATCATAAGATATCAGTAATACACGGAATGTAAACTTGGCTACACAGGAACTGAATTACAGAACAGAACAGGGTCTCAAATTTAGAAAACCAACTTATGCTTGCTTAAGGGTAAAGGTGAGTTGGGGTGCTGCATAAAACCAGAGATTGAAATGAGCACAGATAAAGTTCCTTAAGCCAAATATGGAATAGACAAGAGCTACTCCTTGCTCAACGAAATGGACTCAACACCGCATATTAAATGCCTAAGAATGTACCTGACTAGTAAGTATCTTAAAACCTATGGATTGCTATGTCTCCGAAAGAGAATCAAGCATGTGTACAGGGGCATAAACGCAGCAGTGATAGGATTGGAGAGGTTCGGTGAGCAAATGAAGACCCTTTGAAGTCATATTGCATGGTACCCATTCCACGGGTTTCAACTACCCAGGTTTAAGGTATTCTTCCTTCAGCTAAAACATGCATGTGGAACCTAGAGTATGATCAACCATGTGATCGGGAGACGTGTTCAAATATGTCTCAGTTTTCGTACCCTGGTACTCGGGTGCAACATTCCAGACGCTTTACTAACACCCTCCCGACTTGGAGAGTCAGTCCCTTTAACCTCCTGTTTGGCCCAGTTTGCAATTTCTGCGGAAGATGAACAGGAATAGCGAGAACCAATGAGAGACTAGCTGGAGGTGTCTGGACGGGCAAATTTAACTCTCATTTCCCACCAGGAAGAGGAATTAACCAAAGGCTCAGCGTGCCGTGCCGGAACCAGATTAGGGCCTGAAGCCATCCTGCGGTGTTGCGGCCAGCTCAAAAGAAAGCGAGTTGAAGAAAGGAGCTCAGGGGCACTGTAATTCACAAACCTGCAGAGTTATAAATGACAGCTATCGTCCAAAAATATACTGAAGTAAGGCTGCCAAGAGGACTTGAAAGCGGGGCAGAATTGCAGGAAACCGATTTCAGGAGGTAGACTGGAATTGCATTGAAAGCATAGGAAAAGAGGCAGAACGTCCACAATGATGCACTTGGCCAAAAAGGGCGTATGCGTTTTTTCCTGAATATATTCAGGAAGAAACGCATACGCCCTTTTTGGCCAACCAAGCAAGCTTGCAAAGGAAATCTGCACTACAATGAAGTCTCACTTCCCCCCGGGCAAAAGGGCCATCTGAAAAAAGTGTAAAATCCAGAAAGACAGGACAGGCCATGGAGAACTGGGAGCCTTGTTATGCTGATGGGCGGGATGTAAATTGCCAACAGACACTCGGGAGAAGTGTATGGTGTTTCCTGAAACATCTAAAAAACAAAGCAACAGAGCCTAGGGCACTTCCACTTATGGTCCTATAGCTTAGGGAAATTAAAATCAAAAAGACACAGCCACCTCAAAGTTTGGGACGCCTCTGTTTACAAGAACCTCGTTTACAGTACAAGTTCAACATCGCAGAAAGTGAAAAATGGATAAAGAAGTTGTGGTATTTACTTACAAAGCAATATCACTCAGCAATGAAATCTATGTCATCAGGCCCTTAGCAGCACAATGAGTGGATTCAGGTATGATGATTCTAACTGAAATAAGTCACACAGAAAAAGAAACATCATAAGATATCAGTAATACACGGAATGTAAACTTGGCTACACAGGAACTGAATTACAGAACAGAACAGGGTCTCAAATTTAGAAAATCAACTTATGCTTGCTTAAGGGTAAAGGTGAGTTGGGGTGCTGCATAAAACCAGAGATTGAAATGAACACAGATAAAGTTCCTTAAGCCAAATATGGAATAGACAAGAGCTACTCCTTGCTCAACGAAATGGACTCAACACCGCATATTAAATGCCTAAGAATGTACCTGACTAGTAAGTATCTTAAAACCTATGGATTGCTATGTCTCCGAAAGAGAATCAAGCATGTGTACAGGGGCATAAACGCAGCAGTGATAGGATTGGAGAGGTTCGGTGAGCAAATGAAGACCCTTTGAAGTCATATTGCATGGTACCCATTCCACGGGTTTCAACTACCCAGGTTTAAGGTATTCTTCCTTCAGCTAAAACATGCATGTGGAACCTAGAGTATGATCAACCATGTGATCGGGAGACGTGTTCAAATATGTCTCAGTTTTCGTACCTTGGTACTCAGGTGCAACATTCCAGACGCTTTACTAACACCCTCCCGACTTGGAGAGTCAGTCCCTTTAACCTCCTGTTTGGCCCAGTTTGCAATTTCTGCGGAAGATGAACAGGAATAGCGAGAACCAATGAGAGACTAGCTGGAGGTGTCTGGACAGGCAAATTTAACTCTCATTTCCCACCAGGAAGAGGAATTAACCAAAGGCTCAGCGTGCCGTGCCGGAACCAGATTAGGGCCTGAAGCCATCCTGCGGTGTTGCGGCCAGCTCAAAAGAAAGCGAGTTGAAGAAAGGAGCTCAGGGGCACTGTAATTCACAAACCTGCAGAGTTATAAATGACAGCTATCGTCCAAAAATATACTGAAGTAAGGCTGCCAAGAGGACTTGAAAGCGGGGCAGAATTGCAGGAAACCGATTTCAGGAGGCAGACTGGAATTGCATTGAAAGCATAGGAAAAGAGGCAGAACGTCCACAATGATGCACTTGGCCAAAAAGGGCGTATGCGTTTTTTCCTGAATATATTCAGGAAAAAACGCATACGCACTTTTTGGCCAACCAAGCAAGCTTGCAAAGGAAATCTGCACTACAATGAAGTCTCACTTCCCCCCGGTCAAAAGGGCCATCTGAAAAAAGTGTAAAATCCAGAAAGGCAGGACAGGCCATGGAGAACTGGGAGCCTTGTTATGCTGATGGGCGGGATGTAAATTGCCAAAAGACACTCGGGAGAAGTGTATGGTGTTTCCTGAAACATCTAAAAAACAAAGCAACAGAGCCTAGGGCACTTCCACTTATGGTCCTATAGCTTAGGGAAATTAAAATCAAAAAGACACAGCCACCCCAAACATTGGGACGCCTCTGTTTACAAGAACCTCGTTTACAGTACAAGTTCAACATCGCAGAAAGTGAAAAATGGATAAAGAAGTTGTGGTATTTACTTACAAAGCAATATCACTCAGCAATGAAATCTATGTCATCAGGCCCTTAGCAGCACAATGAGTGGATTCAGGTATGATGATTCTAACTGAAATAAGTCACACAGAAAAAGAAACATCATAAGATATCAGTAATACACGGAATGTAAACTTGGCTACACAGGAACTGAATTACAGAACAGAACAGGGTCTCAAATTTAGAAAACCAACTTATGCTTGCTTAAGGGGAAAGGTGAGTTGGGGTGCTGCATAAAACCAGAGATTGAAATGAGCACAGATAAAGTTCCTTAAGCCAAATATGGAATAGACAAGAGCTACTCCTTGCTCAACGAAATGGACTCAACACCGCATATTAAATGCCTAAGAATGTACCTGACTAGTAAGTATCTTAAAACCTATGGATTGCTATGTCTCCGAAAGAGAATCAAGCATGTGTACAGGGGCATAAACGCAGCAGTGATAGGATTGGAGAGGTTCGGTGAGCAAATGAAGACCCTTTGAAGTCATATTGCATGGTACCCATTCCACGGGTTTCAACTACCCAGGTTTAAGGTATTCTTCCTTCAGCTAAAACATGCATGTGGAACCTAGAGTATGATCAACCATGTGATCGGGAGACGTGTTCAAATATGTCTCAGTTTTCGTACCCTGGTACTCGGGTGCAACATTCCAGACGCTTTACTAACACCCTCCCGACTTGGAGAGTCAGTCCCTTTAACCTCCTGTTTGGCCCAGTTTGCAATTTCTGCGGAAGATGAACAGGAATAGCGAGAACCAATGAGAGACTAGCTGGAGGTGTCTGGACGGGCAAATTTAACTCTCATTTCCCACGAGGAAGAGGAATTAACCAAAGGCTCAGCGTGCCGTGCCGGAACCAGATTAGGGCCTGAAGCCATCCTGCGGTGTTGCGGCCAGCTCAAAAGAAAGCGAGTTGAAGAAAGGAGCTCAGGGGCACTGTAATTCACAAACCTGCAGAGTTATAAATGACAGCTATCGTCCAAAAATATACTGAAGTAAGGCTGCCAAGAGGACTTGAAAGCGGGGCAGAATTGCAGGAAACCGATTTCAGGAGGTAGACTGGAATTGCATTGAAAGCATAGGAAAAGAGGCAGAACGTCCACAATGATGCACTTGGCCAAAAAGGGCGTATGCGTTTTTTCCTGAATATATTCAGGAAAAAACGCATACGCACTTTTTGGCCAACCAAGCAAGCTTGCAAAGGAAATCTGCACTACAATGAAGTCTCACTTCCCCCCGGTCAAAAGGGCCATCTGAAAAAAGTGTAAAATCCAGAAAGGCAGGACAGGCCATGGAGAACTGGGAGCCTTGTTATGCTGATGGGCGGGATGTAAATTGCCAACAGACACTCGGGAGAAGTGTATGGTGTTTCCTGAAACATCTAAAAAACAAAGCAACAGAGCCTAGGGCACTTCCACTTATGGTCCTATAGCTTAGGGAAATTAAAATCAAAAAGACACAGCCACCCCAAACATTGGGACGCCTCTGTTTACAAGAACCTCGTTTACAGTACAAGTTCAACATCGCAGAAAGTGAAAAATGGATAAAGAAGTTGTGGTATTTACTTACAAAGCAATATCACTCAGCAATGAAATCTATGTCATCAGGCCCTTAGCAGCACAATGAGTGGATTCAGGTATGATGATTCTAACTGAAATAAGTCACACAGAAAAAGAAACATCATAAGATATCAGTAATACACGGAATGTAAACTTGGCTACACAGGAACTGAATTACAGAACAGAACAGGGTCTCAAATTTAGAAAATCAACTTATGCTTGCTTAAGGGTAAATGTGAGTTGGGGTGCTGCATAAAACCAGAGATTGAAATGAGCACAGATAAAGTTCCTTAAGCCAAATATGGAATAGACAAGAGCTACTCCTTGCTCAACGAAATGGACTCAACACCGCATATTAAATGCCTAAGAATGTACCTGACTAGTAAGTATCTTAAAACCTATGGATTGCTATGTCTCCGAAAGAGAATCAAGCATGTGTACAGGGGCATAAACGCAGCAGTGATAGGATTGGAGAGGTTCGGTGAGCAAATGAAGACCCTTTGAAGTCATATTGCATGGTACCCATTCCACGGGTTTCAACTACCCAGGTTTAAGGTATTCTTCCTTCAGCTAAAACATGCATGTGGAACCTAGAGTATGATCAACCATGTGATCGGGAGACGTGTTCAAATATGTCTCAGTTTTCGTACCTTGGTACTCAGGTGCAACATTCCAGACGCTTTACTAACACCCTCCCGACTTGGAGAGTCAGTCCCTTTAACCTCCTGTTTGGCCCAGTTTGCAATTTCTGCGGAAGATGAACAGGAATAGCGAGAACCAATGAGAGACTAGCTGGAGGTGTCTGGACAGGCAAATTTAACTCTCATTTCCCACCAGGAAGAGGAATTAACCAAAGGCTCAGCGTGCCGTGCCGGAACCAGATTAGGGCCTGAAGCCATCCTGC
Source organism: Pseudorca crassidens (assembly GCF_039906515.1). Taxonomy (NCBI): domain Eukaryota; kingdom Metazoa; phylum Chordata; class Mammalia; order Artiodactyla; family Delphinidae; genus Pseudorca; species Pseudorca crassidens. The sequence continues at coordinate 95,250 of NW_027136090.1, read as the reverse complement.
GGTGTTGCGGCCAGCTCAAAAGAAAGCGAGTTGAAGAAAGGAGCTCAGGGGCACTGTAATTCACAAACCTGCAGAGTTATAAATGACAGCTATCGTCCAAAAATATACTGAAGTAAGGCTGCCAAGAGGACTTGAAAGCGGGGCAGAATTGCAGGAAACCGATTTCAGGAGGTAGACTGGAATTGCATTGAAAGCATAGGAAAAGAGGCAGAACGTCCACAATGATGCACTTGGCCAAAAAGGGCGTATGCGTTTTTTCCTGAATATATTCAGGAAAAAACGCATACGCACTTTTTGGCCAACCAAGCAAGCTTGCAAAGGAAATCTGCACTACAATGAAGTCTCACTTCCCCCCGGTCAAAAGGGCCATCTGAAAAAAGTGTAAAATCCAGAAAGGCAGGACAGGCCATGGAGAACTGGGAGCCTTGTTATGCTGATGGGCGGGATGTAAATTGCCAAAAGACACTCGGGAGAAGTGTATGGTGTTTCCTGAAACATCTAAAAAACAAAGCAACAGAGCCTAGGGCACTTCCACTTATGGTCCTATAGCTTAGGGAAATTAAAATCAAAAAGACACAGCCACCCCAAACATTGGGACGCCTCTGTTTACAAGAACCTCGTTTACAGTACAAGTTCAACATCGCAGAAAGTGAAAAATGGATAAAGAAGTTGTGGTATTTACTTACAAAGCAATATCACTCAGCAATGAAATCTATGTCATCAGGCCCTTAGCAGCACAATGAGTGGATTCAGGTATGATGATTCTAACTGAAATAAGTCACACAGAAAAAGAAACATCATAAGATATCAGTAATACACGGAATGTAAACTTGGCTACACAGGAACTGAATTACAGAACAGAACAGGGTCTCAAATTTAGAAAACCAACTTATGCTTGCTTAAGGGGAAAGGTGAGTTGGGGTGCTGCATAAAACCAGAGATTGAAATGAGCACAGATAAAGTTCCTTAAGCCAAATATGGAATAGACAAGAGCTACTCCTTGCTCAACGAAATGGACTCAACACCGCATATTAAATGCCTAAGAATGTACCTGACTAGTAAGTATCTTAAAACCTATGGATTGCTATGTCTCCGAAAGAGAATCAAGCATGTGTACAGGGGCATAAACGCAGCAGTGATAGGATTGGAGAGGTTCGGTGAGCAAATGAAGACCCTTTGAAGTCATATTGCATGGTACCCATTCCACGGGTTTCAACTACCCAGGTTTAAGGTATTCTTCCTTCAGCTAAAACATGCATGTGGAACCTAGAGTATGATCAACCATGTGATCGGGAGACGTGTTCAAATATGTCTCAGTTTTCGTACCCTGGTACTCGGGTGCAACATTCCAGACGCTTTACTAACACCCTCCCGACTTGGAGAGTCAGTCCCTTTAACCTCCTGTTTGGCCCAGTTTGCAATTTCTGCGGAAGATGAACAGGAATAGCGAGAACCAATGAGAGACTAGCTGGAGGTGTCTGGACGGGCAAATTTAACTCTCATTTCCCACGAGGAAGAGGAATTAACCAAAGGCTCAGCGTGCCGTGCCGGAACCAGATTAGGGCCTGAAGCCATCCTGCGGTGTTGCGGCCAGCTCAAAAGAAAGCGAGTTGAAGAAAGGAGCTCAGGGGCACTGTAATTCACAAACCTGCAGAGTTATAAATGACAGCTATCGTCCAAAAATATACTGAAGTAAGGCTGCCAAGAGGACTTGAAAGCGGGGCAGAATTGCAGGAAACCGATTTCAGGAGGTAGACTGGAATTGCATTGAAAGCATAGGAAAAGAGGCAGAACGTCCACAATGATGCACTTGGCCAAAAAGGGCGTATGCGTTTTTTCCTGAATATATTCAGGAAGAAACGCATACGCCCTTTTTGGCCAACCAAGCAAGCTTGCAAAGGAAATCTGCACTACAATGAAGTCTCACTTCCCCCCGGTCAAAAGGGCCATCTGAAAAAAGTGTAAAATCCAGAAAGACAGGACAGGCCATGGAGAACTGGGAGCCTTGTTATGCTGATGGGCGGGGTGTAAATTGCCAACAGACACTCGGGAGAAGTGTATGGTGTTTCCTGAAACATCTAAAAAACAAAGCAACAGAGCCTAGGGCACTTCCACTTATGGTCCTATAGCTTAGGGAAATTAAAATCAAAAAGACACAGCCACCCCAAACATTGGGACGCCTCTGTTTACAAGAACCTCGTTTACAGTACAAGTTCAACATCGCAGAAAGTGAAAAATGGATAAAGAAGTTGTGGTATTTACTTACAAAGCAATATCACTCAGCAATGAAATCTATGTCATCAGGCCCTTAGCAGCACAATGAGTGGATTCAGGTATGATGATTCTAACTGAAATAAGTCACACAGAAAAAGAAACATCATAAGATATCAGTAATACACGGAATGTAAACTTGGCTACACAGGAACTGAATTACAGAACAGAACAGGGTCTCAAATTTAGAAAACCAACTTATGCTTGCTTAAGGGGAAAGGTGAGTTGGGGTGCTGCATAAAACCAGAGATTGAAATGAGCACAGATAAAGTTCCTTAAGCCAAATATGGAATAGACAAGAGCTACTCCTTGCTCAACGAAATGGACTCAACACCGCATATTAAATGCCTAAGAATGTACCTGACTAGTAAGTATCTTAAAACCTATGGATTGCTATGTCTCCGAAAGAGAATCAAGCATGTGTACAGGGGCATAAACGCAGCAGTGATAGGATTGGAGAGGTTCGGTGAGCAAATGAAGACCCTTTGAAGTCATATTGCATGGTACCCATTCCACGGGTTTCAACTACCCAGGTTTAAGGTATTCTTCCTTCAGCTAAAACATGCATGTGGAACCTAGAGTATGATCAACCATGTGATCGGGAGACGTGTTCAAATATGTCTCAGTTTTCGTACCCTGGTACTCGGGTGCAACATTCCAGACGCTTTACTAACACCCTCCCGACTTGGAGAGTCAGTCCCTTTAACCTCCTGTTTGGCCCAGTTTGCAATTTCTGCGGAAGATGAACAGGAATAGCGAGAACCAATGAGAGACTAGCTGGAGGTGTCTGGACGGACAAATTTAACTCTCATTTCCCACCAGGAAGAGGAATTAACCAAAGGCTCAGCGTGCCGTGCCGGAACCAGATTAGGGCCTGAAGCCATCCTGCGGTGTTGCGGCCAGCTCAAAAGAAAGCGAGTTGAAGAAAGGAGCTCAGGGGCACTGTAATTCACAAACCTGCAGAGTTATAAATGACAGCTATCGTCCAAAAATATACTGAAGTAAGGCTGCCAAGAGGACTTGAAAGCGGGGCAGAATTGCAGGAAACCGATTTCAGGAGGTAGACTGGAATTGCATTGAAAGCATAGGAAAAGAGGCAGAACGTCCACAATGATGCACTTGGCCAAAAAGGGCGTATGCGTTTTTTCCTGAATATATTCAGGAAGAAACGCATACGCCCTTTTTGGCCAACCAAGCAAGCTTGCAAAGGAAATCTGCACTACAATGAAGTCTCACTTCCCCCCGGTCAAAAGGGCCATCTGAAAAAAGTGTAAAATCCAGAAAGGCAGGACAGGTCATGGAGAACTGGGAGCCTTGTTATGCTGATGGGCGGGATGTAAATTGCCAACAGACACTCGGGAGAAGTGTATGGTGTTTCCTGAAACATCTAAAAAACAAAGCAACAGAGCCTAGGGCACTTCCACTTATGGTCCTATAGCTTAGGGAAATTAAAATCAAAAAGACACAGCCACCCCAAAGTTTGGGACGCCTCTGTTTACAAGAACCTCGTTTACCGTACAAGTTCAACATCGCAGAAAGTGAAAAATGGATAAAGAAGTTGTGGTATTTACTTACAAAGCAATATCACTCAGCAATGAAATCTATGTCATCAGGCCCTTAGCAGCACAATGAGTGGATTCAGGTATGATGATTCTAACTGAAATAAGTCACACAGAAAAAGAAACATCATAAGATATCAGTAATACACGGAATGTAAACTTGGCTACACAGGAACTGAATTACAGAACAGAACAGGGTCTCAAATTTAGAAAACCAACTTATGCTTGCTTAAGGGGAAAGGTGAGTTGGGGTGCTGCATAAAACCAGAGATTGAAATGAGCACAGATAAAGTTCCTTAAGCCAAATATGGAATAGACAAGAGCTATTCCTTGCTCAACGAAATGGACTCAACACCGCATATTAAATGCCTAAGAATGTACCTGACTAGTAAGTATCTTAAAACCTATGGATTGCTATGTCTCCGAAAGAGAATCAAGCATGTGTACAGGGGCATAAACGCAGCAGTGATAGGATTGGAGAGGTTCGGTGAGCAAATGAAGACCCTTTGAAGTCATATTGCATGGTACCCATTCCACGGGTTTCAACTACCCAGGTTTAAGGTATTCTTCCTTCAGCTAAAACATGCATGTGGAACCTAGAGTATGATCAACCATGTGATCGGGAGACGTGTTCAAATATGTCTCAGTTTTCGTACCCTGGTACTCGGGTGCAACATTCCAGACGCTTTACTAACACCCTCCCGACTTGGAGAGTCAGTCCCTTTAACCTCCTGTTTGGCCCAGTTTGCAATTTCTGCGGAAGATGAACAGGAATAGCGAGAACCAATGAGAGACTAGCTGGAGGTGTCTGGACGGGCAAATTTAACTCTCATTTCCCACCAGGAAGAGGAATTAACCAAAGGCTCAGCGTGCCGTGCCGGAACCAGATTAGGGCCTGAAGCCATCCTGCGGTGTTGCGGCCAGCTCAAAAGAAAGCGAGTTGAAGAAAGGAGCTCAGGGGCACTGTAATTCACAAACCTGCAGAGTTATAAATGACAGCTATCGTCCAAAAATATACTGAAGTAAGGCTGCCAAGAGGACTTGAAAGCGGGGCAGAATTGCAGGAAACCGATTTCAGGAGGTAGACTGGAATTGCATTGAAAGCATAGGAAAAGAGGCAGAACGTCCACAATGATGCACTTGGCCAAAAAGGGCGTATGCGTTTTTTCCTGAATATATTCAGGAAGAAACGCATACGCCCTTTTTGGCCAACCAAGCAAGCTTGCAAAGGAAATCTGCACTACAATGAAGTCTCACTTCCCCCCGGGCAAAAGGGCCATCTGAAAAAAGTGTAAAATCCAGAAAGACAGGACAGGCCATGGAGAACTGGGAGCCTTGTTATGCTGATGGGCGGGATGTAAATTGCCAACAGACACTCGGGAGAAGTGTATGGTGTTTCCTGAAACATCTAAAAAACAAAGCAACAGAGCCTAGGGCACTTCCACTTATGGTCCTATAGCTTAGGGAAATTAAAATCAAAAAGACACAGCCACCCCAAAGTTTGGGACGCCTCTGTTTACAAGAACCTCGTTTACCGTACAAGTTCAACATCGCAGAAAGTGAAAAATGGATAAAGAAGTTGTGGTATTTACTTACAAAGCAATATCACTCAGCAATGAAATCTATGTCATCAGGCCCTTAGCAGCACAATGAGTGGATTCAGGTATGATGATTCTAACTGAAATAAGTCACACAGAAAAAGAAACATCATAAGATATCAGTAATACACGGAATGTAAACTTGGCTACACAGGAACTGAATTACAGAACAGAACAGGGTCTCAAATTTAGAAAACCAACTTATGCTTGCTTAAGGGGAAAGGTGAGTTGGGGTGCTGCATAAAACCAGAGATTGAAATGAGCACAGATAAAGTTCCTTAAGCCAAATATGGAATAGACAAGAGCTACTCCTTGCTCAACGAAATGGACTCAACACCGCATATTAAATGCCTAAGAATGTACCTGACTAGTAAGTATCTTAAAACCTATGGATTGCTATGTCTCCGAAAGAGAATCAAGCATGTGTACAGGGGCATAAACGCAGCAGTGATAGGATTGGAGAGGTTCGGTGAGCAAATGAAGACCCTTTGAAGTCATATTGCATGGTACCCATTCCACGGGTTTCAACTACCCAGGTTTAAGGTATTCTTCCTTCAGCTAAAACATGCATGTGGAACCTAGAGTATGATCAACCATGTGATCGGGAAACGTGTTCAAATATGTCTCAGTTCTCGTACCCTGGTACTCGGGTGCAACATTCCAGACGCTTTACTAACACCCTCCCGACTTGGAGAGTCAGTCCCTTTAACCTCCTGTTTGGCCCAGTTTGCAATTTCTGCGGAAGATGAACAGGAATAGCGAGAACCAATGAGAGACTAGCTGGAGGTGTCTGGACGGGCAAATTTAACTCTCATTTCCCACCAGGAAGAGGAATTAACCAAAGGCTCAGCGTGCCGTGCCGGAACCAGATTAGGGCCTGAAGCCATCCTGCGGTGTTGCGGCCAGGTCACAAGAAAGCGAGTTGAAGAAAGGAGCTCAGGGGCACTGTAATTCACAAACCTGCAGACTTATAAATGACAGCTATCGTCCAAAAATATACTGAAGTAAGGCTGCCAAGAGGACTTGAAAGCGGGGCAGAATTGCAGGAAACCGATTTCAGGAGATAGACTGGAATTGCAGTGAAAGCATAGGAAAAGAGGCAGAACGTCCACAATGATGCACTTGGCCAAAAAGGGCGTATGCGTTTTTTCCTGAATATATTCAGGAAAAAACGCATACGCCCTTTTTGGCCAACCAAGCAAGCTTGCAAAGGAAATCTGCACTACAATGAAGTCTCACTTCCCCCCGGTCAAAAGGGCCATCTGAAAAAAGTGTAAAATCCAGAAAGGCAGGACAGGCCATGGAGAACTGGGAGCCTTGTTATGCTGATGGGCGGGATGTAAATTGCCAACAGACACTCGGGAGAAGTGTATGGTGTTTCCTGAAACATCTAAAAAACAAAGCAACAGAGCCTAGGGCACTTCCACTTATGGTCCTATAGCTTAGGGAAATTAAAATCAAAAAGACACAGCCACCCCAAAGTTTGGGACGCCTCTGTTTACAAGAACCTCGTTTACAGTACAAGTTCAACATCGCAGAAAGTGAAAAATGGATAAAGAAGTTGTGGTAGTTACTTACAAAGCAATATCACTCAGCAATGAAATCTATGTCATCAGGCCCTTAGCAGCACAATGAGTGGATTCAGGTATGATGATTCTAACTGAAATAAGTCACACAGAAAAAGAAACATCATAAGATATCAGTAATACACGGAATGTAAACTTGACTACACAGGAACTGAATTACAGAACAGAACAGGGTCTCAAATTTAGAAAACCAACTTATGCTTGCTTAAGGGGAAAGGTGAGTTGGGGTGCTGCATAAAACCAGAGATTGAAATGAGCACAGATAAAGTTCCTTAAGCCAAATATGGAATAGACAAGAGCTACTCCTTGCTCAACGAAATGGACTCAACACCGCATATTAAATGCCTAAGAATGTACCTGACTAGTAAGTATCTTAAAACCTATGGATTGCTATGTCTCCGAAAGAGAATCAAGCATGTGTACAGGGGCATAAACGCAGCAGTGATAGGATTGGAGAGGTTCGGTGAGCAAATGAAGACCCTTTGAAGTCATATTGCATGGTACCCATTCCACGGGTTTCAACTACCCAGGTTTAAGGTATTCTTCCTTCCGGTAAAACATGCATGTGGAACCTAGAGTATGATCAACCATGTGATCGGGAGACCTGTTCAAATATGTCTCAGTTTTCGTACCCTGGTACTCGGGTGCAACATTCCAGACGCTTTACTAACACCCTCCCGACTTGGAGAGTCAGTCCCTTTAACCTCCTGTTTGGCCCAGTTTGCAATTTCTGCGGAAGATGAACAGGAATAGCGAGAACCAATGAGAGACTAGCTGGAGGTGTCTGGACGGGCAAATTTAACTCTCATTTCCCACCAGGAAGAGGAATTAACCAAAGGCTCAGCGTGCCGTGCCGGAACCAGATTAGGGCCTGAAGCCATCCTGCGGTGTTGCGGCCAGGTCACAAGAAAGCGAGTTGAAGAAAGGAGCTCAGGGGCACTGTAATTCACAAACCTGCAGACTTATAAATGACAGCTATCGTCCAAAAATATACTGAAGTAAGGCTGCCAAGAGGACTTGAAAGCGGGGCAGAATTGCAGGAAACCGATTTCAGGAGATAGACTGGAATTGCAGTGAAAGCATAGGAAAAGAGGCAGAACGTCCACAATGATGCACTTGGCCAAAAAGGGCGTATGCGTTTTATCCTGAATATATTCAGGAAAAAACGCATACGCCCTTTTTGGCCAACCAAGCAAGCTTGCAAAGGAAATCTGCACTACAATGAAGTCTCACTTCCCCCCGGTCAAAAGGGCCATCTGAAAAAAGTGTAAAATCCAGAAAGGCAGGACAGGCCATGGAGAACTGGGAGCCTTGTTATGCTGATGGGCGGGATGTAAATTGCCAACAGACACTCGGGAGAAGTGTATGGTGTTTCCTGAAACATCTAAAAAACAAAGCAACAGAGCCTAGGGCACTTCCACTTATGGTCCTATAGCTTAGGGAAATTAAAATCAAAAAGACACAGCCACCCCAAAGTTTGGGACGCCTCTGTTTACAAGAACCTCGTTTACAGTACAAGTTCAACATCGCAGAAAGTGAAAAATGGATAAAGAAGTTGTGGTATTTACTTACAAAGCAATATCACTCAGCAATGAAATCTATGTCATCAGGCCCTTAGCAGCACAATGAGTGGATTCAGGTATGATGATTCTAACTGAAATAAGTCACACAGAAAAAGAAACATCATAAGATATCAGTAATACACGGAATGTAAACTTGACTACACAGGAACTGAATTACAGAACAGAACAGGGTCTCAAATTTAGAAAACCAACTTATGCTTGCTTAAGGGGAAAGGTGAGTTGGGGTGCTGCATAAAACCAGAGATTGAAATGAGCACAGATAAAGTTCCTTAAGCCAAATATGGAATAGACAAGAGCTACTCCTTGCTCAACGAAATGGACTCAACACCGCATATTAAATGCCTAAGAATGTACCTGACTAGTAAGTATCTTAAAACCTATGGATTGCTATGTCTCCGAAAGAGAATCAAGCATGTGTACAGGGGCATAAACGCAGCAGTGATAGGATTGGAGAGGTTCGGTGAGCAAATGAAGACCCTTTGAAGTCATATTGCATGGTACCCATTCCACGGGTTTCAACTACCCAGGTTTAAGGTATTCTTCCTTCAGCTAAAACATGCATGTGGAACCTAGAGTATGATCAACCATGTGATCGGGAGACGTGTTCAAATATGTCTCAGTTTTCGTACCCTGGTACTCGGGTGCAACATTCCAGACGCTTTACTAACACCCTCCCAACTTGGAGAGTCAGTCCCTTTAACCTCCTGTTTGGCCCAGTTTGCAATTTCTGCGGAAGATGAACAGGAATAGCGAGAACCAATGAGAGACTAGCTGGAGGTGTCTGGACGGGCAAATTTAACTCTCATTTCCCACCAGGAAGAGGAATTAACCAAAGGCTCAGCGTGCCGTGCCGTAACCAGATTAGGGCCTGAAGCCATCCTGCGGTGTTGCGGCCAGGTCACAAGAAAGCGAGTTGAAGAAAGGAGCTCAGGGGCACTGTAATTCACAAACCTGCAGAGTTATAAATGACAGCTATCGTCCAAAAATATACTGAAGTAAGGCTGCCAAGAGGACTTGAAAGCGGGGCAGAATTGCAGGAAACCGATTTCAGGAGGCAGACTGGAATTGCATTGAAAGCATAGGAAAAGAGGCAGAACGTCCACCATGATGCACTTGGCCAAAAAGGGCGTATGCGTTTTTTCCTGAATATATTCAGGAAAAAACGCATACGCCCTTTTTGGCCAACCAAGCAAGCTTGCAAAGGAAATCTGCACTACAATGAAGTCTCACTTCCCCCCGGTCAAAAGGGCCATCTGAAAAAAGTGTAAAATCCAGAAAGGCAGGACAGGCCATGGAGAACTGGGAGCCTTGTTATGCTGATGGGCGGGATGTAAATTGCCAACAGACACTCGGGAGAAGTGTATGGTGTTTCCTGAAACATCTAAAAAACAAAGCAACAGAGCCTAGGGCACTTCCACTTATGGTCCTATAGCTTAGGGAAATTAAAATCAAAAAGACACAGCCACCCCAAAGTTTGGGACGCCTCTGTTTACAAGAACCTCGTTTACAGTACAAGTTCAACATCGCAGAAAGTGAAAAATGGATAAAGAAGTTGTGGTAGTTACTTACAAAGCAATATCACTCAGCAATGAAATCTATGTCATCAGGCCCTTAGCAGCACAATGAGTGGATTCAGGTATGATGATTCTAACTGAAATAAGTCACACAGAAAAAGAAACATCATAAGATATCAGTAATACACGGAATGTAAACTTGACTACACAGGAACTGAATTACAGAACAGAACAGGGTCTCAAATTTAGAAAACCAACTTATGCTTGCTTAAGGGGAAAGGTGAGTTGGGGTGCTGCATAAAACCAGAGATTGAAATGAGCACAGATAAAGTTCCTTAAGCCAAATATGGAATAGACAAGAGCTACTCCTTGCTCAACGAAATGGACTCAACACCGCATATTAAATGCCTAAGAATGTACCTGACTAGTAAGTATCTTAAAACCTATGGATTGCTATGTCTCCGAAAGAGAATCAAGCATGTGTACAGGGGCATAAACGCAGCAGTGATAGGATTGGAGAGGTTCGGTGAGCAAATGAAGACCCTTTGAAGTCATATTGCATGGTACCCATTCCACGGGTTTCAACTACCCAGGTTTAAGGTATTCTTCCTTCCGGTAAAACATGCATGTGGAACCTAGAGTATGATCAACCATGTGATCGGGAGACCTGTTCAAATATGTCTCAGTTTTCGTACCCTGGTACTCGGGTGCAACATTCCAGACGCTTTACTAACACCCTCCCGACTTGGAGAGTCAGTCCCTTTAACCTCCTGTTTGGCCCAGTTTGCAATTTCTGCGGAAGATGAACAGGAATAGCGAGAACCAATGAGAGACTAGCTGGAGGTGTCTGGACGGGCAAATTTAACTCTCATTTCCCACCAGGAAGAGGAATTAACCAAAGGCTCAGCGTGCCGTGCCGGAACCAGATTAGGGCCTGAAGCCATCCTGCGGTGTTGCGGCCAGGTCACAAGAAAGCGAGTTGAAGAAAGGAGCTCAGGGGCACTGTAATTCACAAACCTGCAGACTTATAAATGACAGCTATCGTCCAAAAATATACTGAAGTAAGGCTGCCAAGAGGACTTGAAAGCGGGGCAGAATTGCAGGAAACCGATTTCAGGAGATAGACTGGAATTGCAGTGAAAGCATAGGAAAAGAGGCAGAACGTCCACAATGATGCACTTGGCCAAAAAGGGCGTATGCGTTTTATCCTGAATATATTCAGGAAAAAACGCATACGCCCTTTTTGGCCAACCAAGCAAGCTTGCAAAGGAAATCTGCACTACAATGAAGTCTCACTTCCCCCCGGTCAAAAGGGCCATCTGAAAAAAGTGTAAAATCCAGAAAGGCAGGACAGGCCATGGAGAACTGGGAGCCTTGTTATGCTGATGGGCGGGATGTAAATTGCCAACAGACACTCGGGAGAAGTGTATGGTGTTTCCTGAAACATCTAAAAAACAAAGCAACAGAGCCTAGGGCACTTCCACTTATGGTCCTATAGCTTAGGGAAATTAAAATCAAAAAGACACAGCCACCCCAAAGTTTGGGACGCCTCTGTTTACAAGAACCTCGTTTACAGTACAAGTTCAACATCGCAGAAAGTGAAAAATGGATAAAGAAGTTGTGGTATTTACTTACAAAGCAATATCACTCAGCAATGAAATCTATGTCATCAGGCCCTTAGCAGCACAATGAGTGGATTCAGGTATGATGATTCTAACTGAAATAAGTCACACAGAAAAAGAAACATCATAAGATATCAGTAATACACGGAATGTAAACTTGACTACACAGGAACTGAATTACAGAACAGAACAGGGTCTCAAATTTAGAAAACCAACTTATGCTTGCTTAAGGGGAAAGGTGAGTTGGGGTGCTGCATAAAACCAGAGATTGAAATGAGCACAGATAAAGTTCCTTAAGCCAAATATGGAATAGACAAGAGCTACTCCTTGCTCAACGAAATGGACTCAACACCGCATATTAAATGCCTAAGAATGTACCTGACTAGTAAGTATCTTAAAACCTATGGATTGCTATGTCTCCGAAAGAGAATCAAGCATGTGTACAGGGGCATAAACGCAGCAGTGATAGGATTGGAGAGGTTCGGTGAGCAAATGAAGACCCTTTGAAGTCATATTGCATGGTACCCATTCCACGGGTTTCAACTACCCAGGTTTAAGGTATTCTTCCTTCAGCTAAAACATGCATGTGGAACCTAGAGTATGATCAACCATGTGATCGGGAGACGTGTTCAAATATGTCTCAGTTTTCGTACCCTGGTACTCGGGTGCAACATTCCAGACGCTTTACTAACACCCTCCCAACTTGGAGAGTCAGTCCCTTTAACCTCCTGTTTGGCCCAGTTTGCAATTTCTGCGGAAGATGAACAGGAATAGCGAGAACCAATGAGAGACTAGCTGGAGGTGTCTGGACGGGCAAATTTAACTCTCATTTCCCACCAGGAAGAGGAATTAACCAAAGGCTCAGCGTGCCGTGCCGTAACCAGATTAGGGCCTGAAGCCATCCTGCGGTGTTGCGGCCAGGTCACAAGAAAGCGAGTTGAAGAAAGGAGCTCAGGGGCACTGTAATTCACAAACCTGCAGAGTTATAAATGACAGCTATCGTCCAAAAATATACTGAAGTAAGGCTGCCAAGAGGACTTGAAAGCGGGGCAGAATTGCAGGAAACCGATTTCAGGAGGCAGACTGGAATTGCATTGAAAGCATAGGAAAAGAGGCAGAACGTCCACCATGATGCACTTGGCCAAAAAGGGCGTATGCGTTTTTTCCTGAATATATTCAGGAAAAAACGCATACGCCCTTTTTGGCCAACCAAGCAAGCTTGCAAAGGAAATCTGCACTACAATGAAGTCTCACTTCCCCCCGGTCAAAAGGGCCATCTGAAAAAAGTGTAAAATCCAGAAAGGCAGGACAGGCCATGGAGAACTGGGAGCCTTGTTATGCTGATGGGCGGGATGTAAATTGCCAACAGACACTCGGGAGAAGTGTATGGTGTTTCCTGAAACATCTAAAAAACAAAGCAACAGAGCCTAGGGCACTTCCACTTATGGTCCTATAGCTTAGGGAAATTAAAATCAAAAAGACACAGCCACCCCAAAGTTTGGGACGCCTCTGTTTACAAGAACCTCGTTTACAGTACAAGTTCAACATCGCAGAAAGTGAAAAATGGATAAAGAAGTTGTGGTATTTACTTACAAAGCAATATCACTCAGCAATGAAATCTATGTCATCAGGCCCTTAGCAGCACAATGAGTGGATTCAGGTATGATGATTCTAACTGAAATAAGTCACACAGAAAAAGAAACATCATAAGATATCAGTAATACACGGAATGTAAACTTGACTACACAGGAACTGAATTACAGAACAGAACAGGGTCTCAAATTTAGAAAACCAACTTATGCTTGCTTAAGGGGAAAGGTGAGTTGGGGTGCTGCATAAAACCAGAGATTGAAATGAGCACAGATAAAGTTCCTTAAGCCAAATATGGAATAGACAAGAGCTACTCCTTGCTCAACGAAATGGACTCAACACCGCATATTAAATGCCTAAGAATGTACCTGACTAGTAAGTATCTTAAAACCTATGGATTGCTATGTCTCTGAAAGAGAATCAAGCATGTGTACAGGGGCATAAACGCAGCAGTGATAGGATTGGAGAGGTTCGGTGAGCAAATGAAGACCCTTTGAAGTCATATTGCATGGTACCCATTCCACGGGTTTCAACTACCCAGGTTTAAGGTATTCTTCCTTCAGCTAAAACATGCATGTGGAACCTAGAGTATGATCAACCATGTGATCGGGAGACGTGTTCAAATATGTCTCAGTTTTCGTACCCTGGTACTCGGGTGCAACATTCCAGACGCTTTACTAACACCCTCCCGACTTGGAGAGTCAGTCCCTTTAACCTCCTGTTTGGCCCAGTTTGCAATTTCTGCGGAAGATGAACAGGAATAGCGAGAACCAATGAGAGACTAGCTGGAGGTGTCTGGACGGGCAAATTTAACTCTCATTTCCCACCAGGAAGAGGAATTAACCAAAGGCTCAGCGTGCCGTGCCGGAACCAGATTAGGGCCTGAAGCCATCCTGCGGTGTTGCGGCCAGCTCAAAAGAAAGCGAGTTGAAGAAAGGAGCTCAGGGGCACTGTAATTCACAAACCTGCAGAGTTATAAATGACAGCTATCGTCCAAAAATATACTGAAGTAAGGCTGCCAAGAGGACTTGAAAGCGGGGCAGAATTGCAGGAAACCGATTTCAGGAGGTAGACTGGAATTGCATTGAAAGCATAGGAAAAGAGGCAGAACGTCCACCATGATGCACTTGGCCAAAAAGGGCGTATGCGTTTTTTCCTGAATATATTCAGGAAAAAACGCATACACCCTTTTTGGCCAACCAAGCAAGCTTGCAAAGGAAATCTGCACTACAATGAAGTCTCACTTCCCCCCGGTCAAAAGGGCCATCTGAAAAAAGTGTAAAATCCAGAAAGGCAGGACAGGCCATGGAGAACTGGGAGCCTTGTTATGCTGATGGGCGGGATGTAAATTGCCAACAGACACTCGGAAGAAGTGTATGGTGTTTCCTGAAACATCTAAAAAACAAAGCAACAGAGCCTAGGGCACTTCCACTTATGGTCCTATAGCTTAGGGAAATTAAAATCAAAAAGACACAGCCACCCCAAAGTTTGGGACGCCTCTGTTTACAAGAACCTCGTTTACAGTACAAGTTCAACATCGCAGAAAGTGAAAAATGGATAAAGAAGTTGTGGTATTTACTTACAAAGCAATATCACTCAGCAATGAAATCTATGTCATCAGGCCCTTAGCAGCACAATGAGTGGATTCAGGTATGATGATTCTAACTGAAATAAGTCACACAGAAAAAGAAACATCATAAGATATCAGTAATACATGGAATGTAAACTTGGCTACACATATTGCATGGTACCCATTCCACGGGTTTCAACTACCCAGGTTTAAGGTATTCTTCCTTCAGCTAAAACATGCATGTGGAACCTAGAGTATGATCAACCATGTGATCGGGAGACATGTTCAAATATGTCTCAGTTTTCGTACCCTGGTACTCGGGTGCAACATTCCAGACGCTTTACTAACACCCTCCCGACTTGGAGAGTCAGTCCCTTTAACCTCCTGTTTGGCCCAGTTTGCAATTTCTGCGGAAGATGAACAGGAATAGCGAGAACCAATGAGAGACTAGCTGGAGGTGTCTGGACGGGCAAATTTAACTCTCATTTCCCACCAGGAAGAGGAATTAACCAAAGGCTCAGCGTGCTGTGCCGGAACCAGATTAGGGCCTGAAGCCATCCTGCGGTGTTGCGGCCAGCTCAAAAGAAAGCGAGTTGAAGAAAGGAGCTCAGGGGCACTGTAATTCACAAACCTGCAGAGTTATAAATGACAGCTATCGTCCAAAAATATACTGAAGTAAGGCTGCCAAGAGGACTTGAAAGCGGGGCAGAATTGCAGGAAACCGATTTCAGGAGGTAGACTGGAATTGCATTGAAAGCATAGGAAAAGAGGCAGAACGTCCACAATGATGCACTTGGCCATAAAGGGCGTATGCGTTTTTTCCTGAATATATTCAGGAAAAAACGCATACGCCCTTTTTGGCCAACCAAGCAAGCTTGCAAAGGAAATCTGCACTACAATGAAGTCTCACTTCCCCCCGGTCAAAAGGGCCATCTGAAAAAAGTGTAAAATCCAGAAAGGCAGGACAGGCCATGGAGAACTGGGAGCCTTGTTATGCTGATGGGCGGGATGTAAATTGCCAACAGACACTCGGGAGAAGTGTATGGTGTTTCCTGAAACATCTAAAAAACAAAGCAACAGAGCCTAGGGCACTTCCACTTATGGTCCTATAGCTTAGGGAAATTAAAATCAAAAAGACACAGCCACCCCAAAGTTTGGGACGCCTCTGTTTACAAGAACCTCGTTTACAGTACAAGTTCAACATCGCAGAAAGTGAAAAATGGATAAAGAAGTTGTGGTATTTACTTACAAAGCAATATCACTCAGCAATGAAATCTATGTCATCAGGCCCTTAGCAGCACAATGAGTGGATTCAGGTATGATGATTCTAACTGAAATAAGTCACACAGAAAAAGAAACATCATAAGATATCAGTAATACACGGAATGTAAACTTGGCTACACAGGAACTGAATTACAGAACAGAACAGGGTCTCAAATTTAGAAAACCAACTTATGCTTGCTTAAGGGGAAAGGTGAGTTGGGGTGCTGCATAAAACCAGAGATTGAAATGAGCACAGATAAAGTTCCTTAAGCCAAATATGGAATAGACAAGAGCTACCTCTTGCTCAACGAAATGGACTCAACACCGCATATTAAATGCCTAAGAATGTACCTGACTAGTAAGTATCTTAAAACCTATGGATTGCTATGTCTCCGAAAGAGAATCAAGCATGTGTACAGGGGCATAAACGCAGCAGTGATAGGATTGGAGAGGTTCGGTGAGCAAATGAAGACCCTTTGAAGTCATATTGCATGGTACCCATTCCACGGGTTTCAACTACCCAGGTTTAAGGTATTCTTCCTTCCGGTAAAACATGCATGTGGAACCTAGAGTATGATCAACCATGTGATCGGGAGACGTGTTCAAATATGTCTCAGATTTCGTACCCTGGTACTCGGGTGCAACATTCCAGACGCTTTACTAACACCCTCCCGACTTGGAGAGTCAGTCCCTTTAACCTCCTGTTTGGCCCAGTTTGCAATTTCTGCGGAAGATGAACAGGAATAGCGAGAACCAATGAGAGACTAGCTGGAGGTGTCTGGACGGGCAAATTTAACTCTCATTTCCCACCAGGAAGAGGAATTAACCAAAGGCTCAGCGTGCCGTGCCGGAACCAGATTAGGGCCTGAAGCCATCCTGCGGTGTTGCGGCCAGCTCAAAAGAAAGCGAGTTGAAGAAAGGAGCTCAGGGGCACTGTAATTCACAAACCTGCAGAGTTATAAATGACAGCTATCGTCCAAAAATATACTGAAGTAAGGCTGCCAAGAGGACTTGAAAGCGGGGCAGAATTGCAGGAAACCGATTTCAGGAGGCAGACTGGAATTGCATTGAAAGCATAGGAAAAGAGGCAGAACGTCCACAATGATGCACTTGGCCAAAAAGGGCGTATGCGTTTTTTCCTGAATATATTCAGGAAAAAACGCATACGCCCTTTTTGGCCAACCAAGCAAGCTTGCAAAGGAAATCTGCACTACAATGAAGTCTCACTTCCCCCCGGTCAAAAGGGCCATCTGAAAAAAGTGTAAAATCCAGAAAGGCAGGACAGGCCATGGAGAACTGGGAGCCTTGTTATGCTGATGGGCGGGATGTAAATTGCCAAAAGACACTGGGGAGAATTGTATGGTGTTTCCTGAAACATCTAAAAAACAAAGCAACAGAGCCTAGGGCACTTCCACTTATGGTCCTATAGCTTAGGGAAATTAAAATCAAAAAGACACAGCCACCCCAAAGTTTGGGACGCCTCTGTTTACAAGAACCTCGTTTACAGTACAAGTTCAACATCACAGAAAGTGAAAAATGGATAAAGAAGTTGTGGTATTTACTTACAAAGCAATATCACTCAGCAATGAAATCTATGTCATCAGGCCCTTAGCAGCACAATGAGTGGATTCAGGTATGATGATTCTAACTGAAATAAGTCACACAGAAAAAGAAACATCATAAGATATCAGTAATACACGGAATGTAAACTTGGCTACACAGGAACTGAATTACAGAACAGAACAGGGTCTCAAATTTAGAAAACCAACTTATGCTTGCTTAAGGGTAAAGGTGAGTTGGGGTGCTGCATAAAACCAGAGATTGAAATGAGCACAGATAAAGTTCCTTAAGCCAAATATGGAATAGACAAGAGCTACTCCTTGCTCAACGAAATGGACTCAACACCGCATATTAAATGCCTAAGAATGTACCTGACTAGTAAGTATCTTAAAACCTATGGATTGCTATGTCTCCGAAAGAGAATCAAGCATGTGTACAGGGGCATAAACGCAGCAGTGATAGGATTGGAGAGGTTCGGTGAGCAAATGAAGACCCTTTGAAGTCATATTGCATGGTACCCATTCCACGGGTTTCAACTACCCAGGTTTAAGGTATTCTTCCTTCAGCTAAAACATGCATGTGGAACCTAGAGTATGATCAACCATGTGATCGGGAGACGTGTTCAAATATGTCTCAGTTTTCGTACCCTGGTACTCGGGTGCAACATTCCAGACGCTTTACTAACACCCTCCCGACTTGGAGAGTCAGTCCCTTTAACCTCCTGTTTGGCCCAGTTTGCAATTTCTGCGGAAGATGAACAGGAATAGCGAGAACCAATGAGAGACTAGCTGGAGGTGTCTGGACGGGCAAATTTAACTCTCATTTCCCACCAGGAAGAGGAATTAACCAAAGGCTCAGCGTGCCGTGCCGGAACCAGATTAGGGCCTGAAGCCATCCTGCGGTGTTGCGGCCAGCTCAAAAGAAAGCGAGTTGAAGAAAGGAGCTCAGGGGCACTGTAATTCACAAACCTGCAGAGTTATAAATGACAGCTATCGTCCAAAAATATACTGAAGTAAGGCTGCCAAGAGGACTTGAAAGCGGGGCAGAATTGCAGGAAACCGATTTCAGGAGGTAGACTGGAATTGCATTGAAAGCATAGGAAAAGAGGCAGAACGTCCACAATGATGCACTTGGCCAAAAAGGGCGTATGCGTTTTTTCCTGAATATATTCAGGAAGAAACGCATACGCCCTTTTTGGCCAACCAAGCAAGCTTGCAAAGGAAATCTGCACTACAATGAAGTCTCACTTCCCCCCGGGCAAAAGGGCCATCTGAAAAAAGTGTAAAATCCAGAAAGACAGGACAGGCCATGGAGAACTGGGAGCCTTGTTATGCTGATGGGCGGGATGTAAATTGCCAACAGACACTCGGGAGAAGTGTATGGTGTTTCCTGAAACATCTAAAAAACAAAGCAACAGAGCCTAGGGCACTTCCACTTATGGTCCTATAGCTTAGGGAAATTAAAATCAAAAAGACACAGCCACCCCAAAGTTTGGGACGCCTCTGTTTACAAGAACCTCGTTTACCGTACAAGTTCAACATCGCAGAAAGTGAAAAATGGATAAAGAAGTTGTGGTATTTACTTACAAAGCAATATCACTCAGCAATGAAATCTATGTCATCAGGCCCTTAGCAGCACAATGAGTGGATTCAGGTATGATGATTCTAACTGAAATAAGTCACACAGAAAAAGAAACATCATAAGATATCAGTAATACACGGAATGTAAACTTGGCTACACAGGAACTGAATTACAGAACAGAACAGGGTCTCAAATTTAGAAAACCAACTTATGCTTGCTTAAGGGGAAAGGTGAGTTGGGGTGCTGCATAAAACCAGAGATTGAAATGAGCACAGATAAAGTTCCTTAAGCCAAATATGGAATAGACAAGAGCTACTCCTTGCTCAACGAAATGGACTCAACACCGCATATTAAACGCCTAAGAATGTACCTGACTAGTAAGTATCTTAAAACCTATGGATTGCTATGTCTCCGAAAGAGAATCAAGCATGTGTACAGGGGCATAAACGCAGCAGTGATAGGATTGGAGAGGTTCGGTGAGCAAATGAAGACCCTTTGAAGTCATATTGCATGGTACCCATTCCACGGGTTTCAACTACCCAGGTTTAAGGTATTCTTCCTTCAGCTAAAACATGCATGTGGAACCTAGAGTATGATCAACCATGTGATCGGGAGACGTGTTCAAATATGTCTCAGTTTTCGTACCCTGGTACTCGGGTGCAACATTCCAGACGCTTTACTAACACCCTCCCGACTTGGAGAGTCAGTCCCTTTAACCTCCTGTTTGGCCCAGTTTGCAATTTCTGCGGAAGATGAACAGGAATAGCGAGAACCAATGAGAGACTAGCTGGAGGTGTCTGGACGGGCAAATTTAACTCTCATTTCCCACCAGGAAGAGGAAATAACCAAAGGCTCAGCGTGCCGTGCCGGAACCAGATTAGGGCCTGAAGCCATCCTGCGGTGTTGCGGCCAGCTCAAAAGAAAGCGAGTTGAAGAAAGGAGCTCAGGGGCACTGTAATTCACAAACCTGCAGAGTTATAAATGACAGCTATCGTCCAAAAATATACTGAAGTAAGGCTGCCAAGAGGACTTGAAAGCGGGGCAGAATTGCAGGAAACCGATTTCAGGAGGCAGACTGGAATTGCATTGAAAGCATAGGAAAAGAGGCAGAACGTCCACAATGATGCACTTGGCCAAAAAGGGCGTATGCGTTTTTTCCTGAATATATTCAGGAAAAAACGCATACGCCCTTTTTGGCCAACCAAGCAAGCTTGCAAAGGAAATCTGCACTACAATGAAGTCTCACTTCCCCCCGGTCAAAAGGGCCATCTGAAAAAAGTGTAAAATCCAGAAAGGCAGGACAGGCCATGGAGAACTGGGAGCCTTGTTATGCTGATGGGCGGGATGTAAATTGCCAAAAGACACTCGGGAGAAGTGTATGGTGTTTCCTGAAACATCTAAAAAACAAAGCAACAGAGCCTAGGGCACTTGCACTTATGGTCCTATAGCTTAGGGAAATTAAAATCAAAAAGACACAGCCACCCCAAACATTGGGACGCCTCTGTTTACAAGAACCTCGTTTACAGTACAAGTTCAACATCGCAGAAAGTGAAAAATGGATAAAGAAGTTGTGGTATTTACTTACAAAGCAATATCACTCAGCAATGAAATCTATGTCATCAGGCCCTTAGTAGCACAATGAGTGGATTCAGGTATGATGATTCTAACTGAAATAAGTCACACAGAAAAAGAAACATCATAAGATATCAGTAATACACGGAATGTAAACTTGGCTACACAGGAACTGAATTACAGAACAGAACAGGGTCTCAAATTTAGAAAACCAACTTATGCTTGCTTAAGGGTAAAGGTGAGTTGGGGTGCTGCATAAAACCAGAGATTGAAATGAGCACAGATAAAGTTCCTTAAGCCAAATATGGAATAGACAAGAGCTACTCCTTGCTCAACGAAATGGACTCAACACCGCATATTAAATGCCTAAGAATGTACCTGACTAGTAAGTATCTTAAAACCTATGGATTGCTATGTCTCCGAAAGAGAATCAAGCATGTGTACAGGGGCATAAACGCAGCAGTGATAGGATTGGAGAGGTTCGGTGAGCAAATGAAGACCCTTTGAAGTCATATTGCATGGTACCCATTCCACGGGTTTCAACTACCCAGGTTTAAGGTATTCTTCCTTCAGCTAAAACATGCATGTGGAACCTAGAGTATGATCAACCATGTGATCGGGAGACGTGTTCAAATATGTCTCAGTTTTCGTACCCTGGTACTCGGGTGCAACATTCCAGACGCTTTACTAACACCCTCCCGACTTGGAGAGTCAGTCCCTTTAACCTCCTGTTTGGCCCAGTTTGCAATTTCTGCGGAAGATGAACAGGAATAGCGAGAACCAATGAGAGACTAGCTGGAGGTGTCTGGACGGGCAAATTTAACTCTCATTTCCCACCAGGAAGAGGAATTAACCAAAGGCTCAGCGTGCCGTGCCGGAACCAGATTAGGGCCTGAAGCCATCCTGCGGTGTTGCGGCCAGCTCAAAAGAAAGCGAGTTGAAGAAAGGAGCTCAGGGGCACTGTAATTCACAAACCTGCAGAGTTATAAATGACAGCTATCGTCCAAAAATATACTGAAGTAAGGCTGCCAAGAGGACTTGAAAGCGGGGCAGAATTGCAGGAAACCGATTTCAGGAGGTAGACTGGAATTGCATTGAAAGCATAGGAAAAGAGGCAGAACGTCCACAATGATGCACTTGGCCAAAAAGGGCGTATGCGTTTTTTCCTGAATATATTCAGGAAGAAACGCATACGCCCTTTTTGGCCAACCAAGCAAGCTTGCAAAGGAAATCTGCACTACAATGAAGTCTCACTTCCCCCCGGGCAAAAGGGCCATCTGAAAAAAGTGTAAAATCCAGAAAGACAGGACAGGCCATGGAGAACTGGGAGCCTTGTTATGCTGATGGGCGGGATGTAAATTGCCAACAGACACTCGGGAGAAGTGTATGGTGTTTCCTGAAACATCTAAAAAACAAAGCAACAGAGCCTAGGGCACTTCCACTTATGGTCCTATAGCTTAGGGAAATTAAAATCAAAAAGACACAGCCACCCCAAAGTTTGGGACGCCTCTGTTTACAAGAACCTCGTTTACCGTACAAGTTCAACATCGCAGAAAGTGAAAAATGGATAAAGAAGTTGTGGTATTTACTTACAAAGCAATATCACTCAGCAATGAAATCTATGTCATCAGGCCCTTAGCAGCACAATGAGTGGATTCAGGTATGATGATTCTAACTGAAATAAGTCACACAGAAAAAGAAACATCATAAGATATCAGTAATACACGGAATGTAAACTTGGCTACACAGGAACTGAATTACAGAACAGAACAGGGTCTCAAATTTAGAAAACCAACTTATGCTTGCTTAAGGGTAAAGGTGAGTTGGGGTGCTGCATAAAACCAGAGATTGAAATGAGCACAGATAAAGTTCCTTAAGCCAAATATGGAATAGACAAGAGCTACTCCTTGCTCAACGAAATGGACTCAACACCGCATATTAAATGCCTAAGAATGTACCTGACTAGTAAGTATCTTAAAACCTATGGATTGCTATGTCTCCGAAAGAGAATCAAGCATGTGTACAGGGGCATAAACGCAGCAGTGATAGGATTGGAGAGGTTCGGTGAGCAAATGAAGACCCTTTGAAGTCATATTGCATGGTACCCATTCCACGGGTTTCAACTACCCAGGTTTAAGGTATTCTTCCTTCAGCTAAAACATGCATGTGGAACCTAGAGTATGATCAACCATGTGATCGGGAGACGTGTTCAAATATGTCTCAGTTTTCGTACCCTGGTACTCGGGTGCAACATTCCAGACGCTTTACTAACACCCTCCCGACTTGGAGAGTCAGTCCCTTTAACCTCCTGTTTGGCCCAGTTTGCAATTTCTGCGGAAGATGAACAGGAATAGCGAGAACCAATGAGAGACTAGCTGGAGGTGTCTGGACGGGCAAATTTAACTCTCATTTCCCACCAGGAAGAGGAAATAACCAAAGGCTCAGCGTGCCGTGCCGGAACCAGATTAGGGCCTGAAGCCATCCTGCGGTGTTGCGGCCAGCTCAAAAGAAAGCGAGTTGAAGAAAGGAGCTCAGGGGCACTGTAATTCACAAACCTGCAGAGTTATAAATGACAGCTATCGTCCAAAAATATACTGAAGTAAGGCTGCCAAGAGGACTTGAAAGCGGGGCAGAATTGCAGGAAACCGATTTCAGGAGGCAGACTGGAATTGCATTGAAAGCATAGGAAAAGAGGCAGAACGTCCACAATGATGCACTTGGCCAAAAAGGGCGTATGCGTTTTTTCCTGAATATATTCAGGAAAAAACGCATACGCCCTTTTTGGCCAACCAAGCAAGCTTGCAAAGGAAATCTGCACTACAATGAAGTCTCACTTCCCCCCGGTCAAAAGGGCCATCTGAAAAAAGTGTAAAATCCAGAAAGGCAGGACAGGCCATGGAGAACTGGGAGCCTTGTTATGCTGATGGGCGGGATGTAAATTGCCAAAAGACACTCGGGAGAAGTGTATGGTGTTTCCTGAAACATCTAAAAAACAAAGCAACAGAGCCTAGGGCACTTCCACTTATGGTCCTATAGCTTAGGGAAATTAAAATCAAAAAGACACAGCCACCCCAAACATTGGGACGCCTCTGTTTACAAGAACCTCGTTTACAGTACAAGTTCAACATCGCAGAAAGTGAAAAATGGATAAAGAAGTTGTGGTATTTACTTACAAAGCAATATCACTCAGCAATGAAATCTATGTCATCAGGCCCTTAGCAGCACCATGAGTGGATTCAGGTATGATGATTCTAACTGAAATAAGTCACACAGAAAAAGAAACATCATAAGATATCAGTAATACACGGAATGTAAACTTGGCTACACAGGAACTGAATTACAGAACAGAACAGGGTCTCAAATTTAGAAAACCAACTTATGCTTGCTTAAGGGTAAAGGTGAGTTGGGGTGCTGCATAAAACCAGAGATTGAAATGAGCACAGATAAAGTTCCTTAAGCCAAATATGGAATAGACAAGAGCTACTCCTTGCTCAACGAAATGGACTCAACACCGCATATTAAATGCCTAAGAATGTACCTGACTAGTAAGTATCTTAAAACCTATGGATTGCTATGTCTCCGAAAGAGAATCAAGCATGTGTACAGGGGCATAAACGCAGCAGTGATAGGATTGGAGAGGTTCGGTGAGCAAATGAAGACCCTTTGAAGTCATATTGCATGGTACCCATTCCACGGGTTTCAACTACCCAGGTTTAAGGTATTCTTCCTTCAGCTAAAACATGCATGTGGAACCTAGAGTATGATCAACCATGTGATCGGGAGACGTGTTCAAATATGTCTCAGTTTTCGTACCCTGGTACTCGGGTGCAACATTCCAGACGCTTTACTAACACCCTCCCGACTTGGAGAGTCAGTCCCTTTAACCTCCTGTTTGGCCCAGTTTGCAATTTCTGCGGAAGATGAACAGGAATAGCGAGAACCAATGAGAGACTAGCTGGAGGTGTCTGGACGGGCAAATTTAACTCTCATTTCCCACCAGGAAGAGGAATTAACCAAAGGCTCAGCGTGCCGTGCCGGAACCAGATTAGGGCCTGAAGCCATCCTGCGGTGTTGCGGCCAGCTCAAAAGAAAGCGAGTTGAAGAAAGGAGCTCAGGGGCACTGTAATTCACAAACCTGCAGAGTTATAAATGACAGCTATCGTCCAAAAATATACTGAAGTAAGGCTGCCAAGAGGACTTGAAAGCGGGGCAGAATTGCAGGAAACCGATTTCAGGAGGTAGACTGGAATTGCATTGAAAGCATAGGAAAAGAGGCAGAACGTCCACAATGATGCACTTGGCCAAAAAGGGCGTATGCGTTTTTTCCTGAATATATTCAGGAAGAAACGCATACGCCCTTTTTGGCCAACCAAGCAAGCTTGCAAAGGAAATCTGCACTACAATGAAGTCTCACTTCCCCCCGGGCAAAAGGGCCATCTGAAAAAAGTGTAAAATCCAGAAAGACAGGACAGGCCATGGAGAACTGGGAGCCTTGTTATGCTGATGGGCGGGATGTAAATTGCCAACAGACACTCGGGAGAAGTGTATGGTGTTTCCTGAAACATCTAAAAAACAAAGCAACAGAGCCTAGGGCACTTCCACTTATGGTCCTATAGCTTAGGGAAATTAAAATCAAAAAGACACAGCCACCTCAAAGTTTGGGACGCCTCTGTTTACAAGAACCTCGTTTACAGTACAAGTTCAACATCGCAGAAAGTGAAAAATGGATAAAGAAGTTGTGGTATTTACTTACAAAGCAATATCACTCAGCAATGAAATCTATGTCATCAGGCCCTTAGCAGCACAATGAGTGGATTCAGGTATGATGATTCTAACTGAAATAAGTCACACAGAAAAAGAAACATCATAAGATATCAGTAATACACGGAATGTAAACTTGGCTACACAGGAACTGAATTACAGAACAGAACAGGGTCTCAAATTTAGAAAATCAACTTATGCTTGCTTAAGGGTAAAGGTGAGTTGGGGTGCTGCATAAAACCAGAGATTGAAATGAACACAGATAAAGTTCCTTAAGCCAAATATGGAATAGACAAGAGCTACTCCTTGCTCAACGAAATGGACTCAACACCGCATATTAAATGCCTAAGAATGTACCTGACTAGTAAGTATCTTAAAACCTATGGATTGCTATGTCTCCGAAAGAGAATCAAGCATGTGTACAGGGGCATAAACGCAGCAGTGATAGGATTGGAGAGGTTCGGTGAGCAAATGAAGACCCTTTGAAGTCATATTGCATGGTACCCATTCCACGGGTTTCAACTACCCAGGTTTAAGGTATTCTTCCTTCAGCTAAAACATGCATGTGGAACCTAGAGTATGATCAACCATGTGATCGGGAGACGTGTTCAAATATGTCTCAGTTTTCGTACCTTGGTACTCAGGTGCAACATTCCAGACGCTTTACTAACACCCTCCCGACTTGGAGAGTCAGTCCCTTTAACCTCCTGTTTGGCCCAGTTTGCAATTTCTGCGGAAGATGAACAGGAATAGCGAGAACCAATGAGAGACTAGCTGGAGGTGTCTGGACAGGCAAATTTAACTCTCATTTCCCACCAGGAAGAGGAATTAACCAAAGGCTCAGCGTGCCGTGCCGGAACCAGATTAGGGCCTGAAGCCATCCTGCGGTGTTGCGGCCAGCTCAAAAGAAAGCGAGTTGAAGAAAGGAGCTCAGGGGCACTGTAATTCACAAACCTGCAGAGTTATAAATGACAGCTATCGTCCAAAAATATACTGAAGTAAGGCTGCCAAGAGGACTTGAAAGCGGGGCAGAATTGCAGGAAACCGATTTCAGGAGGCAGACTGGAATTGCATTGAAAGCATAGGAAAAGAGGCAGAACGTCCACAATGATGCACTTGGCCAAAAAGGGCGTATGCGTTTTTTCCTGAATATATTCAGGAAAAAACGCATACGCACTTTTTGGCCAACCAAGCAAGCTTGCAAAGGAAATCTGCACTACAATGAAGTCTCACTTCCCCCCGGTCAAAAGGGCCATCTGAAAAAAGTGTAAAATCCAGAAAGGCAGGACAGGCCATGGAGAACTGGGAGCCTTGTTATGCTGATGGGCGGGATGTAAATTGCCAAAAGACACTCGGGAGAAGTGTATGGTGTTTCCTGAAACATCTAAAAAACAAAGCAACAGAGCCTAGGGCACTTCCACTTATGGTCCTATAGCTTAGGGAAATTAAAATCAAAAAGACACAGCCACCCCAAACATTGGGACGCCTCTGTTTACAAGAACCTCGTTTACAGTACAAGTTCAACATCGCAGAAAGTGAAAAATGGATAAAGAAGTTGTGGTATTTACTTACAAAGCAATATCACTCAGCAATGAAATCTATGTCATCAGGCCCTTAGCAGCACAATGAGTGGATTCAGGTATGATGATTCTAACTGAAATAAGTCACACAGAAAAAGAAACATCATAAGATATCAGTAATACACGGAATGTAAACTTGGCTACACAGGAACTGAATTACAGAACAGAACAGGGTCTCAAATTTAGAAAACCAACTTATGCTTGCTTAAGGGGAAAGGTGAGTTGGGGTGCTGCATAAAACCAGAGATTGAAATGAGCACAGATAAAGTTCCTTAAGCCAAATATGGAATAGACAAGAGCTACTCCTTGCTCAACGAAATGGACTCAACACCGCATATTAAATGCCTAAGAATGTACCTGACTAGTAAGTATCTTAAAACCTATGGATTGCTATGTCTCCGAAAGAGAATCAAGCATGTGTACAGGGGCATAAACGCAGCAGTGATAGGATTGGAGAGGTTCGGTGAGCAAATGAAGACCCTTTGAAGTCATATTGCATGGTACCCATTCCACGGGTTTCAACTACCCAGGTTTAAGGTATTCTTCCTTCAGCTAAAACATGCATGTGGAACCTAGAGTATGATCAACCATGTGATCGGGAGACGTGTTCAAATATGTCTCAGTTTTCGTACCCTGGTACTCGGGTGCAACATTCCAGACGCTTTACTAACACCCTCCCGACTTGGAGAGTCAGTCCCTTTAACCTCCTGTTTGGCCCAGTTTGCAATTTCTGCGGAAGATGAACAGGAATAGCGAGAACCAATGAGAGACTAGCTGGAGGTGTCTGGACGGGCAAATTTAACTCTCATTTCCCACGAGGAAGAGGAATTAACCAAAGGCTCAGCGTGCCGTGCCGGAACCAGATTAGGGCCTGAAGCCATCCTGCGGTGTTGCGGCCAGCTCAAAAGAAAGCGAGTTGAAGAAAGGAGCTCAGGGGCACTGTAATTCACAAACCTGCAGAGTTATAAATGACAGCTATCGTCCAAAAATATACTGAAGTAAGGCTGCCAAGAGGACTTGAAAGCGGGGCAGAATTGCAGGAAACCGATTTCAGGAGGTAGACTGGAATTGCATTGAAAGCATAGGAAAAGAGGCAGAACGTCCACAATGATGCACTTGGCCAAAAAGGGCGTATGCGTTTTTTCCTGAATATATTCAGGAAGAAACGCATACGCCCTTTTTGGCCAACCAAGCAAGCTTGCAAAGGAAATCTGCACTACAATGAAGTCTCACTTCCCCCCGGTCAAAAGGGCCATCTGAAAAAAGTGTAAAATCCAGAAAGACAGGACAGGCCATGGAGAACTGGGAGCCTTGTTATGCTGATGGGCGGGGTGTAAATTGCCAACAGACACTCGGGAGAAGTGTATGGTGTTTCCTGAAACATCTAAAAAACAAAGCAACAGAGCCTAGGGCACTTCCACTTATGGTCCTATAGCTTAGGGAAATTAAAATCAAAAAGACACAGCCACCCCAAAGTTTGGGACGCCTCTGTTTACAAGAACCTCGTTTACAGTACAAGTTCAACATCGCAGAAAGTGAAAAATGGATAAAGAAGTTGTGGTATTTACTTACAAAGCAATATCACTCAGCAATGAAATCTATGTCATCAGGCCCTTAGCAGCACAATGAGTGGATTCAGGTATGATGATTCTAACTGAAATAAGTCACACAGAAAAAGAAACATCATAAGATATCAGTAATACACGGAATGTAAACTTGGCTACACAGGAACTGAATTACAGAACAGAACAGGGTCTCAAATTTAGAAAACCAACTTATGCTTGCTTAAGGGTAAAGGTGAGTTGGGGTGCTGCATAAAACCAGAGATTGAAATGAGCACAGATAAAGTTCCTTAAGCCAAATATGGAATAGACAAGAGCTACTCCTTGCTCAACGAAATGGACTCAACACCGCATATTAAATGCCTAAGAATGTACCTGACTAGTAAGTATCTTAAAACCTATGGATTGCTATGTCTCCGAAAGAGAATCAAGCATGTGTACAGGGGCATAAACGCAGCAGTGATAGGATTGGAGAGGTTCGGTGAGCAAATGAAGACCCTTTGAAGTCATATTGCATGGTACCCATTCCACGGGTTTCAACTACCCAGGTTTAAGGTATTCTTCCTTCAGCTAAAACATGCATGTGGAACCTAGAGTATGATCAACCATGTGATCGGGAGACGTGTTCAAATATGTCTCAGTTTTCGTACCCTGGTACTCGGGTGCAACATTCCAGACGCTTTACTAACACCCTCCCGACTTGGAGAGTCAGTCCCTTTAACCTCCTGTTTGGCCCAGTTTGCAATTTCTGCGGAAGATGAACAGGAATAGCGAGAACCAATGAGAGACTAGCTGGAGGTGTCTGGACGGGCAAATTTAACTCTCATTTCCCACCAGGAAGAGGAATTAACCAAAGGCTCAGCGTGCCGTGCCGGAACCAGATTAGGGCCTGAAGCCATCCTGCGGTGTTGCGGCCAGCTCAAAAGAAAGCGAGTTGAAGAAAGGAGCTCAGGGGCACTGTAATTCACAAACCTGCAGAGTTATAAATGACAGCTATTGTCCAAAAATATACTGAAGTAAGGCTGCCAAGAGGACTTGAAAGCGGGGCAGAATTGCAGGAAACCGATTTCAGGAGGTAGACTGGAATTGCATTGAAAGCATAGGAAAAGAGGCAGAACGTCCACAATGATGCACTTGGCCAAAAAGGGCGTATGCGTTTTTTCCTGAATATATTCAGGAAGAAACGCATACGCCCTTTTTGGCCAACCAAGCAAGCTTGCAAAGGAAATCTGCACTACAATGAAGTCTCACTTCCCCCCGGTCAAAAGGGCCATCTGAAAAAAGTGTAAAATCCAGAAAGACAGGACAGGCCATGGAGAACTGGGAGCCTTGTTATGCTGATGGGCGGGGTGTAAATTGCCAACAGACACTCGGGAGAAGTGTATGGTGTTTCCTGAAACATCTAAAAAACAAAGCAACAGAGCCTAGGGCACTTCCACTTATGGTCCTATAGCTTAGGGAAATTAAAATCAAAAAGACACAGCCACCCCAAACATTGGGACGCCTCTGTTTACAAGAACCTCGTTTACAGTACAAGTTCAACATCGCAGAAAGTGAAAAATGGATAAAGAAGTTGTGGTATTTACTTACAAAGCAATATCACTCAGCAATGAAATCTATGTCATCAGGCCCTTAGCAGCACAATGAGTGGATTCAGGTATGATGATTCTAACTGAAATAAGTCACACAGAAAAAGAAACATCATAAGATATCAGTAATACACGGAATGTAAACTTGGCTACACAGGAACTGAATTACAGAACAGAACAGGGTCTCAAATTTAGAAAACCAACTTATGCTTGCTTAAGGGGAAAGGTGAGTTGGGGTGCTGCATAAAACCAGAGATTGAAATGAGCACAGATAAAGTTCCTTAAGCCAAATATGGAATAGACAAGAGCTACTCCTTGCTCAACGAAATGGACTCAACACCGCATATTAAATGCCTAAGAATGTACCTGACTAGTAAGTATCTTAAAACCTATGGATTGCTATGTCTCCGAAAGAGAATCAAGCATGTGTACAGGGGCATAAACGCAGCAGTGATAGGATTGGAGAGGTTCGGTGAGCAAATGAAGACCCTTTGAAGTCATATTGCATGGTACCCATTCCACGGGTTTCAACTACCCAGGTTTAAGGTATTCTTCCTTCAGCTAAAACATGCATGTGGAACCTAGAGTATGATCAACCATGTGATCGGGAGACGTGTTCAAATATGTCTCAGTTTTCGTACCCTGGTACTCGGGTGCAACATTCCAGACGCTTTACTAACACCCTCCCGACTTGGAGAGTCAGTCCCTTTAACCTCCTGTTTGGCCCAGTTTGCAATTTCTGCGGAAGATGAACAGGAATAGCGAGAACCAATGAGAGACTAGCTGGAGGTGTCTGGACGGGCAAATTTAACTCTCATTTCCCACCAGGAAGAGGAATTAACCAAAGGCTCAGCGTGCCGTGCCGGAACCAGATTAGGGCCTGAAGCCATCCTGCGGTGTTGCGGCCAGCTCAAAAGAAAGCGAGTTGAAGAAAGGAGCTCAGGGGCACTGTAATTCACAAACCTGCAGAGTTATAAATGACAGCTATCGTCCAAAAATATACTGAAGTAAGGCTGCCAAGAGGACTTGAAAGCGGGGCAGAATTGCAGGAAACCGATTTCAGGAGGTAGACTGGAATTGCATTGAAAGCATAGGAAAAGAGGCAGAACGTCCACAATGATGCACTTGGCCAAAAAGGGCGTATGCGTTTTTTCCTGAATATATTCAGGAAAAAACGCATACGCACTTTTTGGCCAACCAAGCAAGCTTGCAAAGGAAATCTGCACTACAATGAAGTCTCACTTCCCCCCGGTCAAAAGGGCCATCTGAAAAAAGTGTAAAATCCAGAAAGGCAGGACAGGCCATGGAGAACTGGGAGCCTTGTTATGCTGATGGGCGGGATGTAAATTGCCAACAGACACTCGGGAGAAGTGTATGGTGTTTCCTGAAACATCTAAAAAACAAAGCAACAGAGCCTAGGGCACTTCCACTTATGGTCCTATAGCTTAGGGAAATTAAAATCAAAAAGACACAGCCACCCCAAACATTGGGACGCCTCTGTTTACAAGAACCTCGTTTACAGTACAAGTTCAACATCGCAGAAAGTGAAAAATGGATAAAGAAGTTGTGGTATTTACTTACAAAGCAATATCACTCAGCAATGAAATCTATGTCATCAGGCCCTTAGCAGCACAATGAGTGGATTCAGGTATGATGATTCTAACTGAAATAAGTCACACAGAAAAAGAAACATCATAAGATATCAGTAATACACGGAATGTAAACTTGGCTACACAGGAACTGAATTACAGAACAGAACAGGGTCTCAAATTTAGAAAATCAACTTATGCTTGCTTAAGGGTAAATGTGAGTTGGGGTGCTGCATAAAACCAGAGATTGAAATGAACACAGATAAAGTTCCTTAAGCCAAATATGGAATAGACAAGAGCTACTCCTTGCTCAACGAAATGGACTCAACACCGCATATTAAATGCCTAAGAATGTACCTGACTAGTAAGTATCTTAAAACCTATGGATTGCTATGTCTCCGAAAGAGAATCAAGCATGTGTACAGGGGCATAAACGCAGCAGTGATAGGATTGGAGAGGTTCGGTGAGCAAATGAAGACCCTTTGAAGTCATATTGCATGGTACCCATTCCACGGGTTTCAACTACCCAGGTTTAAGGTATTCTTCCTTCAGCTAAAACATGCATGTGGAACCTAGAGTATGATCAACCATGTGATCGGGAGACGTGTTCAAATATGTCTCAGTTTTCGTACCTTGGTACTCAGGTGCAACATTCCAGACGCTTTACTAACACCCTCCCGACTTGGAGAGTCAGTCCCTTTAACCTCCTGTTTGGCCCAGTTTGCAATTTCTGCGGAAGATGAACAGGAATAGCGAGAACCAATGAGAGACTAGCTGGAGGTGTCTGGACAGGCAAATTTAACTCTCATTTCCCACCAGGAAGAGGAATTAACCAAAGGCTCAGCGTGCCGTGCCGGAACCAGATTAGGGCCTGAAGCCATCCTGCGGTGTTGCGGCCAGCTCAAAAGAAAGCGAGTTGAAGAAAGGAGCTCAGGGGCACTGTAATTCACAAACCTGCAGAGTTATAAATGACAGCTATCGTCCAAAAATATACTGAAGTAAGGCTGCCAAGAGGACTTGAAAGCGGGGCAGAATTGCAGGAAACCGATTTCAGGAGGTAGACTGGAATTGCATTGAAAGCATAGGAAAAGAGGCAGAACGTCCACAATGATGCACTTGGCCAAAAAGGGCGTATGCGTTTTTTCCTGAATATATTCAGGAAAAAACGCATACGCACTTTTTGGCCAACCAAGCAAGCTTGCAAAGGAAATCTGCACTACAATGAAGTCTCACTTCCCCCCGGTCAAAAGGGCCATCTGAAAAAAGTGTAAAATCCAGAAAGGCAGGACAGGCCATGGAGAACTGGGAGCCTTGTTATGCTGATGGGCGGGATGTAAATTGCCAAAAGACACTCGGGAGAAGTGTATGGTGTTTCCTGAAACATCTAAAAAACAAAGCAACAGAGCCTAGGGCACTTCCACTTATGGTCCTATAGCTTAGGGAAATTAAAATCAAAAAGACACAGCCACCCCAAACATTGGGACGCCTCTGTTTACAAGAACCTCGTTTACAGTACAAGTTCAACATCGCAGAAAGTGAAAAATGGATAAAGAAGTTGTGGTATTTACTTACAAAGCAATATCACTCAGCAATGAAATCTATGTCATCAGGCCCTTAGCAGCACAATGAGTGGATTCAGGTATGATGATTCTAACTGAAATAAGTCACACAGAAAAAGAAACATCATAAGATATCAGTAATACACGGAATGTAAACTTGGCTACACAGGAACTGAATTACAGAACAGAACAGGGTCTCAAATTTAGAAAACCAACTTATGCTTGCTTAAGGGGAAAGGTGAGTTGGGGTGCTGCATAAAACCAGAGATTGAAATGAGCACAGATAAAGTTCCTTAAGCCAAATATGGAATAGACAAGAGCTACTCCTTGCTCAACGAAATGGACTCAACACCGCATATTAAATGCCTAAGAATGTACCTGACTAGTAAGTATCTTAAAACCTATGGATTGCTATGTCTCCGAAAGAGAATCAAGCATGTGTACAGGGGCATAAACGCAGCAGTGATAGGATTGGAGAGGTTCGGTGAGCAAATGAAGACCCTTTGAAGTCATATTGCATGGTACCCATTCCACGGGTTTCAACTACCCAGGTTTAAGGTATTCTTCCTTCAGCTAAAACATGCATGTGGAACCTAGAGTATGATCAACCATGTGATCGGGAGACGTGTTCAAATATGTCTCAGTTTTCGTACCCTGGTACTCGGGTGCAACATTCCAGACGCTTTACTAACACCCTCCCGACTTGGAGAGTCAGTCCCTTTAACCTCCTGTTTGGCCCAGTTTGCAATTTCTGCGGAAGATGAACAGGAATAGCGAGAACCAATGAGAGACTAGCTGGAGGTGTCTGGACGGGCAAATTTAACTCTCATTTCCCACGAGGAAGAGGAATTAACCAAAGGCTCAGCGTGCCGTGCCGGAACCAGATTAGGGCCTGAAGCCATCCTGCGGTGTTGCGGCCAGCTCAAAAGAAAGCGAGTTGAAGAAAGGAGCTCAGGGGCACTGTAATTCACAAACCTGCAGAGTTATAAATGACAGCTATCGTCCAAAAATATACTGAAGTAAGGCTGCCAAGAGGACTTGAAAGCGGGGCAGAATTGCAGGAAACCGATTTCAGGAGGTAGACTGGAATTGCATTGAAAGCATAGGAAAAGAGGCAGAACGTCCACAATGATGCACTTGGCCAAAAAGGGCGTATGCGTTTTTTCCTGAATATATTCAGGAAGAAACGCATACGCCCTTTTTGGCCAACCAAGCAAGCTTGCAAAGGAAATCTGCACTACAATGAAGTCTCACTTCCCCCCGGTCAAAAGGGCCATCTGAAAAAAGTGTAAAATCCAGAAAGACAGGACAGGCCATGGAGAACTGGGAGCCTTGTTATGCTGATGGGCGGGGTGTAAATTGCCAACAGACACTCGGGAGAAGTGTATGGTGTTTCCTGAAACATCTAAAAAACAAAGCAACAGAGCCTAGGGCACTTCCACTTATGGTCCTATAGCTTAGGGAAATTAAAATCAAAAAGACACAGCCACCCCAAACATTGGGACGCCTCTGTTTACAAGAACCTCGTTTACAGTACAAGTTCAACATCGCAGAAAGTGAAAAATGGATAAAGAAGTTGTGGTATTTACTTACAAAGCAATATCACTCAGCAATGAAATCTATGTCATCAGGCCCTTAGCAGCACAATGAGTGGATTCAGGTATGATGATTCTAACTGAAATAAGTCACACAGAAAAAGAAACATCATAAGATATCAGTAATACACGGAATGTAAACTTGGCTACACAGGAACTGAATTACAGAACAGAACAGGGTCTCAAATTTAGAAAACCAACTTATGCTTGCTTAAGGGGAAAGGTGAGTTGGGGTGCTGCATAAAACCAGAGATTGAAATGAGCACAGATAAAGTTCCTTAAGCCAAATATGGAATAGACAAGAGCTACTCCTT
The DNA here is from genome assembly GCF_039906515.1 of Pseudorca crassidens. Taxonomy (NCBI): domain Eukaryota; kingdom Metazoa; phylum Chordata; class Mammalia; order Artiodactyla; family Delphinidae; genus Pseudorca; species Pseudorca crassidens. The sequence goes on along the minus strand of NW_027136090.1, from coordinate 59,832 downwards.
GCTCAACGAAATGGACTCAACACCGCATATTAAATGCCTAAGAATGTACCTGACTAGTAAGTATCTTAAAACCTATGGATTGCTATGTCTCCGAAAGAGAATCAAGCATGTGTACAGGGGCATAAACGCAGCAGTGATAGGATTGGAGAGGTTCGGTGAGCAAATGAAGACCCTTTGAAGTCATATTGCATGGTACCCATTCCACGGGTTTCAACTACCCAGGTTTAAGGTATTCTTCCTTCAGCTAAAACATGCATGTGGAACCTAGAGTATGATCAACCATGTGATCGGGAGACGTGTTCAAATATGTCTCAGTTTTCGTACCCTGGTACTCGGGTGCAACATTCCAGACGCTTTACTAACACCCTCCCGACTTGGAGAGTCAGTCCCTTTAACCTCCTGTTTGGCCCAGTTTGCAATTTCTGCGGAAGATGAACAGGAATAGCGAGAACCAATGAGAGACTAGCTGGAGGTGTCTGGACGGACAAATTTAACTCTCATTTCCCACCAGGAAGAGGAATTAACCAAAGGCTCAGCGTGCCGTGCCGGAACCAGATTAGGGCCTGAAGCCATCCTGCGGTGTTGCGGCCAGCTCAAAAGAAAGCGAGTTGAAGAAAGGAGCTCAGGGGCACTGTAATTCACAAACCTGCAGAGTTATAAATGACAGCTATCGTCCAAAAATATACTGAAGTAAGGCTGCCAAGAGGACTTGAAAGCGGGGCAGAATTGCAGGAAACCGATTTCAGGAGGTAGACTGGAATTGCATTGAAAGCATAGGAAAAGAGGCAGAACGTCCACAATGATGCACTTGGCCAAAAAGGGCGTATGCGTTTTTTCCTGAATATATTCAGGAAGAAACGCATACGCCCTTTTTGGCCAACCAAGCAAGCTTGCAAAGGAAATCTGCACTACAATGAAGTCTCACTTCCCCCCGGTCAAAAGGGCCATCTGAAAAAAGTGTAAAATCCAGAAAGGCAGGACAGGTCATGGAGAACTGGGAGCCTTGTTATGCTGATGGGCGGGATGTAAATTGCCAACAGACACTCGGGAGAAGTGTATGGTGTTTCCTGAAACATCTAAAAAACAAAGCAACAGAGCCTAGGGCACTTCCACTTATGGTCCTATAGCTTAGGGAAATTAAAATCAAAAAGACACAGCCACCCCAAAGTTTGGGACGCCTCTGTTTACAAGAACCTCGTTTACCGTACAAGTTCAACATCGCAGAAAGTGAAAAATGGATAAAGAAGTTGTGGTATTTACTTACAAAGCAATATCACTCAGCAATGAAATCTATGTCATCAGGCCCTTAGCAGCACAATGAGTGGATTCAGGTATGATGATTCTAACTGAAATAAGTCACACAGAAAAAGAAACATCATAAGATATCAGTAATACACGGAATGTAAACTTGGCTACACAGGAACTGAATTACAGAACAGAACAGGGTCTCAAATTTAGAAAACCAACTTATGCTTGGTTAAGGGTAAAGGTGAGTTGGGGTGCTGCATAAAACCAGAGATTGAAATGAACACAGATAAAGTTCCTTAAGCCAAATATGGAATAGACAAGAGCTACTCCTTGCTCAACGAAATGGACTCAACACCGCATATTAAATGCCTAAGAATGTACCTGACTAGTAAGTATCTTAAAACCTATGGATTGCTATGTCTCCGAAAGAGAATCAAGCATGTGTACAGGGGCATAAACGCAGCAGTGATAGGATTGGAGAGGTTCGGTGAGCAAATGAAAACCCTTTGAAGTCATATTGCATGGTACCCATTCCACGGGTTTCAACTACCCAGGTTTAAGGTATTCTTCCTTCAGCTAAAACATGCATGTGGAACCTAGAGTATGATCAACCATGTGATCGGGAGACGTGTTCAAATATGTCTCAGTTTTCGTACCCTGGTACTCGGGTGCAACATTCCAGACGCTTTACTAACACCCTCCCGACTTGGAGAGTCAGTCCCTTTAACCTCCTGTTTGGCCCAGTTTGCAATTTCTGCGGAAGATGAACAGGAATAGCGAGAACCAATGAGAGACTAGCTGGAGGTGTCTGGACAGGCAAATTTAACTCTCATTTCCCACCAGGAAGAGGAATTAACCAAAGGCTCAGTGTGCCGTGCCGGAACCAGATTAGGGCCTGAAGCCATCCTGCGGTGTTGCGGCCAGCTCAAAAGAAAGCGAGTTGAAGAAAGGAGCTCAGGGGCACTGTAATTCACAAACCTGCAGAGTTATAAATGACAGCTATCGTCCAAAAATATACTGAAGTAAGGCTGCCAAGAGGACTTGAAAGCGGGGTAGAATTGCAGGAAACCGATTTCAGGAGGTAGACTGGAATTGCATTGAAAGCATAGGAAAAGAGGCAGAACGTCCACAATGATGCACTTGGCCAAAAAGGGCGTATGCGTTTTTTCCTGAATATATTCAGGAAAAAACGCATACGCCCTTTTTGGCCAACCAAGCAAGCTTGCAAAGGAAATCTGCACTACAATGAAGTCTCACTTCCCCCCGGTCAAAAGGGCCATCTGAAAAAAGTGTAAAATCCAGAAAGGCAGGACAGGCCATGGAGAACTGGGAGCCTTGTTATGCTGATGGGCGGGATGTAAATTGCCAACAGACACTCGGGAGAAGTGTATGGTGTTTCCTGAAACATCTAAAAAACAAAGCAACAGAGCCTAGGGCACTTCCACTTATGGTCCTATAGCTTAGGGAAATTAAAATCAAAAAGACACAGCCACCCCAAAGTTTGGGACGCCTCTGTTTACAAGAACCTCGTTTACAGTACAAGTTCAACATCGCAGAAAGTGAAAAATGGATAAAGAAGTTGTGGTATTTACTTACAAAGCAATATCACTCAGCAATGAAATCTATGTCATCAGGCCCTTAGCAGCACAATGAGTGGATTCAGGTATGATGATTCTAACTGAAATAAGTCACACAGAAAAAGAAACATCATAAGATATCAGTAATACACGGAATGTAAACTTGGCTACACAGGAACTGTAGTAGAGAACAGAACAGGGTCTCAAATTTAGAAAACCAACTTATGCTTGCTTAAGGGTAAAGGTGAGTTGGGGTGCTGCATAAAACCAGAGATTCAAATGAGCACAGATAAAGTTCCTTAAGCCAAATATGGAATAGACAAGAGCTACTCCTTGCTCAACGAAATGGACTCAACACCGCATATTAAACGCCTAAGAATGTACCTGACTAGTAAGTATCTTAAAACCTATGGATTGCTATGTCTCCGAAAGAGAATCAAGCATGTGTACAGGGGCATAAACGCAGCAGTGATAGGATTGGAGAGGTTCGGTGAGCAAATGAAGACCCTTTGAAGTCATATTGCATGGTACCCATTCCACGGGTTTCAACTACCCAGGTTTAAGGTATTCTTCCTTCAGCTAAAACATGCATGTGGAACCTAGAGTATGATCAACCATGTGATCGGGAGACGTGTTCAAATATGTCTCAGTTTTCGTACCCTGGTACTCGGGTGCAACATTCCAGACGCTTTACTAACACCCTCCCGACTTGGAGAGTCAGTCCCTTTAACCTCCTGTTTGGCCCAGTTTGCAATTTCTGCGGAAGATGAACAGGAATAGCGAGAACCAATGAGAGACTAGCTGGAGGTGTCTGGACGGGCAAATTTAACTCTCATTTCCCACCAGGAAGAGGAATTAACCAAAGGCTCAGCGTGCCGTGCCGGAACCAGATTAGGGCCTGAAGCCATCCTGCGGTGTTGCGGCCAGCTCAAAAGAAAGCGAGTTGAAGAAAGGAGCTCAGGGGCACTGTAATTCACAAACCTGCAGAGTTATAAATGACAGCTATCGTCCAAAAATATACTGAAGTAAGGCTGCCAAGAGGACTTGAAAGCGGGGCAGAATTGCAGGAAACCGATTTCAGGAGGTAGACTGGAATTGCATTGAAAGCATAGGAAAAGAGGCAGAACGTCCACAATGATGCACTTGGCCAAAAAGGGCGTATGCGTTTTTTCCTGAATATATTCAGGAAGAAACGCATACGCCCTTTTTGGCCAACCAAGCAAGCTTGCAAAGGAAATCTGCACTACAATGAAGTCTCACTTCCCCCCGGTCAAAAGGGCCATCTGAAAAAAGTGTAAAATCCAGAAAGGCAGGACAGGTCATGGAGAACTGGGAGCCTTGTTATGCTGATGGGCGGGATGTAAATTGCCAACAGACACTCGGGAGAAGTGTATGGTGTTTCCTGAAACATCTAAAAAACAAAGCAACAGAGCCTAGGGCACTTCCACTTATGGTCCTATAGCTTAGGGAAATTAAAATCAAAAAGACACAGCCACCCCAAAGTTTGGGACGCCTCTGTTTACAAGAACCTCGTTTACCGTACAAGTTCAACATCGCAGAAAGTGAAAAATGGATAAAGAAGTTGTGGTATTTACTTACAAAGCAATATCACTCAGCAATGAAATCTATGTCATCAGGCCCTTAGCAGCACAATGAGTGGATTCAGGTATGATGATTCTAACTGAAATAAGTCACACAGAAAAAGAAACATCATAAGATATCAGTAATACACGGAATGTAAACTTGGCTACACAGGAACTGAATTACAGAACAGAACAGGGTCTCAAATTTAGAAAACCAACTTATGCTTGGTTAAGGGTAAAGGTGAGTTGGGGTGCTGCATAAAACCAGAGATTGAAATGAACACAGATAAAGTTCCTTAAGCCAAATATGGAATAGACAAGAGCTACTCCTTGCTCAACGAAATGGACTCAACACCGCATATTAAATGCCTAAGAATGTACCTGACTAGTAAGTATCTTAAAACCTATGGATTGCTATGTCTCCGAAAGAGAATCAAGCATGTGTACAGGGGCATAAACGCAGCAGTGATAGGATTGGAGAGGTTCGGTGAGCAAATGAAAACCCTTTGAAGTCATATTGCATGGTACCCATTCCACGGGTTTCAACTACCCAGGTTTAAGGTATTCTTCCTTCAGCTAAAACATGCATGTGGAACCTAGAGTATGATCAACCATGTGATCGGGAGACGTGTTCAAATATGTCTCAGTTTTCGTACCCTGGTACTCGGGTGCAACATTCCAGACGCTTTACTAACACCCTCCCGACTTGGAGAGTCAGTCCCTTTAACCTCCTGTTTGGCCCAGTTTGCAATTTCTGCGGAAGATGAACAGGAATAGCGAGAACCAATGAGAGACTAGCTGGAGGTGTCTGGACAGGCAAATTTAACTCTCATTTCCCACCAGGAAGAGGAATTAACCAAAGGCTCAGTGTGCCGTGCCGGAACCAGATTAGGGCCTGAAGCCATCCTGCGGTGTTGCGGCCAGCTCAAAAGAAAGCGAGTTGAAGAAAGGAGCTCAGGGGCACTGTAATTCACAAACCTGCAGAGTTATAAATGACAGCTATCGTCCAAAAATATACTGAAGTAAGGCTGCCAAGAGGACTTGAAAGCGGGGTAGAATTGCAGGAAACCGATTTCAGGAGGTAGACTGGAATTGCATTGAAAGCATAGGAAAAGAGGCAGAACGTCCACAATGATGCACTTGGCCAAAAAGGGCGTATGCGTTTTTTCCTGAATATATTCAGGAAAAAACGCATACGCCCTTTTTGGCCAACCAAGCAAGCTTGCAAAGGAAATCTGCACTACAATGAAGTCTCACTTCCCCCCGGTCAAAAGGGCCATCTGAAAAAAGTGTAAAATCCAGAAAGGCAGGACAGGCCATGGAGAACTGGGAGCCTTGTTATGCTGATGGGCGGGATGTAAATTGCCAACAGACACTCGGGAGAAGTGTATGGTGTTTCCTGAAACATCTAAAAAACAAAGCAACAGAGCCTAGGGCACTTCCACTTATGGTCCTATAGCTTAGGGAAATTAAAATCAAAAAGACACAGCCACCCCAAAGTTTGGGACGCCTCTGTTTACAAGAACCTCGTTTACAGTACAAGTTCAACATCGCAGAAAGTGAAAAATGGATAAAGAAGTTGTGGTATTTACTTACAAAGCAATATCACTCAGCAATGAAATCTATGTCATCAGGCCCTTAGCAGCACAATGAGTGGATTCAGGTATGATGATTCTAACTGAAATAAGTCACACAGAAAAAGAAACATCATAAGATATCAGTAATACACGGAATGTAAACTTGGCTACACAGGAACTGTAGTAGAGAACAGAACAGGGTCTCAAATTTAGAAAACCAACTTATGCTTGCTTAAGGGTAAAGGTGAGTTGGGGTGCTGCATAAAACCAGAGATTCAAATGAGCACAGATAAAGTTCCTTAAGCCAAATATGGAATAGACAAGAGCTACTCCTTGCTCAACGAAATGGACTCAACACCGCATATTAAACGCCTAAGAATGTACCTGACTAGTAAGTATCTTAAAACCTATGGATTGCTATGTCTCCGAAAGAGAATCAAGCATGTGTACAGGGGCATAAACGCAGCAGTGATAGGATTGGAGAGGTTCGGTGAGCAAATGAAGACCCTTTGAAGTCATATTGCATGGTACCCATTCCACGGGTTTCAACTACCCAGGTTTAAGGTATTCTTCCTTCAGCTAAAACATGCATGTGGAACCTAGAGTATGATCAACCATGTGATCGGGAGACGTGTTCAAATATGTCTCAGTTTTCGTACCCTGGTACTCGGGTGCAACATTCCAGACGCTTTACTAACACCCTCCCGACTTGGAGAGTCAGTCCCTTTAACCTCCTGTTTGGCCCAGTTTGCAATTTCTGCGGAAGATGAACAGGAATAGCGAGAACCAATGAGAGACTAGCTGGAGGTGTCTGGACGGGCAAATTTAACTCTCATTTCCCACCAGGAAGAGGAATTAACCAAAGGCTCAGCGTGCCGTGCCGGAACCAGATTAGGGCCTGAAGCCATCCTGCGGTGTTGCGGCCAGCTCAAAAGAAAGCGAGTTGAAGAAAGGAGCTCAGGGGCACTGTAATTCACAAACCTGCAGAGTTATAAATGACAGCTATCGTCCAAAAATATACTGAAGTAAGGCTGCCAAGAGGACTTGAAAGCGGGGCAGAATTGCAGGAAACCGATTTCAGGAGGTAGACTGGAATTGCATTGAAAGCATAGGAAAAGAGGCAGAACGTCCACAATGATGCACTTGGCCAAAAAGGGCGTATGCGTTTTTTCCTGAATATATTCAGGAAGAAACGCATACGCCCTTTTTGGCCAACCAAGCAAGCTTGCAAAGGAAATCTGCACTACAATGAAGTCTCACTTCCCCCCGGTCAAAAGGGCCATCTGAAAAAAGTGTAAAATCCAGAAAGGCAGGACAGGTCATGGAGAACTGGGAGCCTTGTTATGCTGATGGGCGGGATGTAAATTGCCAACAGACACTCGGGAGAAGTGTATGGTGTTTCCTGAAACATCTAAAAAACAAAGCAACAGAGCCTAGGGCACTTCCACTTATGGTCCTATAGCTTAGGGAAATTAAAATCAAAAAGACACAGCCACCCCAAAGTTTGGGACGCCTCTGTTTACAAGAACCTCGTTTACCGTACAAGTTCAACATCGCAGAAAGTGAAAAATGGATAAAGAAGTTGTGGTATTTACTTACAAAGCAATATCACTCAGCAATGAAATCTATGTCATCAGGCCCTTAGCAGCACAATGAGTGGATTCAGGTATGATGATTCTAACTGAAATAAGTCACACAGAAAAAGAAACATCATAAGATATCAGTAATACACGGAATGTAAACTTGGCTACACAGGAACTGAATTACAGAACAGAACAGGGTCTCAAATTTAGAAAACCAACTTATGCTTGGTTAAGGGTAAAGGTGAGTTGGGGTGCTGCATAAAACCAGAGATTGAAATGAACACAGATAAAGTTCCTTAAGCCAAATATGGAATAGACAAGAGCTACTCCTTGCTCAACGAAATGGACTCAACACCGCATATTAAATGCCTAAGAATGTACCTGACTAGTAAGTATCTTAAAACCTATGGATTGCTATGTCTCCGAAAGAGAATCAAGCATGTGTACAGGGGCATAAACGCAGCAGTGATAGGATTGGAGAGGTTCGGTGAGCAAATGAAAACCCTTTGAAGTCATATTGCATGGTACCCATTCCACGGGTTTCAACTACCCAGGTTTAAGGTATTCTTCCTTCAGCTAAAACATGCATGTGGAACCTAGAGTATGATCAACCATGTGATCGGGAGACGTGTTCAAATATGTCTCAGTTTTCGTACCCTGGTACTCGGGTGCAACATTCCAGACGCTTTACTAACACCCTCCCGACTTGGAGAGTCAGTCCCTTTAACCTCCTGTTTGGCCCAGTTTGCAATTTCTGCGGAAGATGAACAGGAATAGCGAGAACCAATGAGAGACTAGCTGGAGGTGTCTGGACAGGCAAATTTAACTCTCATTTCCCACCAGGAAGAGGAATTAACCAAAGGCTCAGTGTGCCGTGCCGGAACCAGATTAGGGCCTGAAGCCATCCTGCGGTGTTGCGGCCAGCTCAAAAGAAAGCGAGTTGAAGAAAGGAGCTCAGGGGCACTGTAATTCACAAACCTGCAGAGTTATAAATGACAGCTATCGTCCAAAAATATACTGAAGTAAGGCTGCCAAGAGGACTTGAAAGCGGGGTAGAATTGCAGGAAACCGATTTCAGGAGGTAGACTGGAATTGCATTGAAAGCATAGGAAAAGAGGCAGAACGTCCACAATGATGCACTTGGCCAAAAAGGGCGTATGCGTTTTTTCCTGAATATATTCAGGAAAAAACGCATACGCCCTTTTTGGCCAACCAAGCAAGCTTGCAAAGGAAATCTGCACTACAATGAAGTCTCACTTCCCCCCGGTCAAAAGGGCCATCTGAAAAAAGTGTAAAATCCAGAAAGGCAGGACAGGCCATGGAGAACTGGGAGCCTTGTTATGCTGATGGGCGGGATGTAAATTGCCAACAGACACTCGGGAGAAGTGTATGGTGTTTCCTGAAACATCTAAAAAACAAAGCAACAGAGCCTAGGGCACTTCCACTTATGGTCCTATAGCTTAGGGAAATTAAAATCAAAAAGACACAGCCACCCCAAAGTTTGGGACGCCTCTGTTTACAAGAACCTCGTTTACAGTACAAGTTCAACATCGCAGAAAGTGAAAAATGGATAAAGAAGTTGTGGTATTTACTTACAAAGCAATATCACTCAGCAATGAAATCTATGTCATCAGGCCCTTAGCAGCACAATGAGTGGATTCAGGTATGATGATTCTAACTGAAATAAGTCACACAGAAAAAGAAACATCATAAGATATCAGTAATACACGGAATGTAAACTTGGCTACACAGGAACTGTAGTAGAGAACAGAACAGGGTCTCAAATTTAGAAAACCAACTTATGCTTGCTTAAGGGTAAAGGTGAGTTGGGGTGCTGCATAAAACCAGAGATTCAAATGAGCACAGATAAAGTTCCTTAAGCCAAATATGGAATAGACAAGAGCTACTCCTTGCTCAACGAAATGGACTCAACACCGCATATTAAACGCCTAAGAATGTACCTGACTAGTAAGTATCTTAAAACCTATGGATTGCTATGTCTCCGAAAGAGAATCAAGCATGTGTACAGGGGCATAAACGCAGCAGTGATAGGATTGGAGAGGTTCGGTGAGCAAATGAAGACCCTTTGAAGTCATATTGCATGGTACCCATTCCACGGGTTTCAACTACCCAGGTTTAAGGTATTCTTCCTTCAGCTAAAACATGCATGTGGAACCTAGAGTATGATCAACCATGTGATCGGGAGACGTGTTCAAATATGTCTCAGTTTTCGTACCCTGGTACTCGGGTGCAACATTCCAGACGCTTTACTAACACCCTCCCGACTTGGAGAGTCAGTCCCTTTAACCTCCTGTTTGGCCCAGTTTGCAATTTCTGCGGAAGATGAACAGGAATAGCGAGAACCAATGAGAGACTAGCTGGAGGTGTCTGGACGGGCAAATTTAACTCTCATTTCCCACCAGGAAGAGGAATTAACCAAAGGCTCAGCGTGCCGTGCCGGAACCAGATTAGGGCCTGAAGCCATCCTGCGGTGTTGCGGCCAGCTCAAAAGAAAGCGAGTTGAAGAAAGGAGCTCAGGGGCACTGTAATTCACAAACCTGCAGAGTTATAAATGACAGCTATCGTCCAAAAATATACTGAAGTAAGGCTGCCAAGAGGACTTGAAAGCGGGGCAGAATTGCAGGAAACCGATTTCAGGAGGTAGACTGGAATTGCATTGAAAGCATAGGAAAAGAGGCAGAACGTCCACAATGATGCACTTGGCCAAAAAGGGCGTATGCGTTTTTTCCTGAATATATTCAGGAAAAAACGCATACGCCCTTTTTGGCCAACCAAGCAAGCTTGCAAAGGAAATCTGCACTACAATGAAGTCTCACTTCCCCCCGGTCAAAAGGGCCATCTGAAAAAAGTGTAAAATCCAGAAAGGCAGGACAGGCCATGGAGAACTGGGAGCCTTGTTATGCTGATGGGCGGGATGTAAATTGCCAACAGACACTCGGGAGAAGTGTATGGTGTTTCCTGAAACATCTAAAAAACAAAGCAACAGAGCCTAGGGCACTTCCACTTATGGTCCTATAGCTTAGGGAAATTAAAATCAAAAAGACACAGCCACCCCAAAGTTTGGGACGCCTCTGTTTACAAGAACCTCGTTTACAGTACAAGTTCAACATCGCAGAAAGTGAAAAATGGATAAAGAAGTTGTGGTATTTACTTACAAAGCAATATCACTCAGCAATGAAATCTATGTCATCAGGCCCTTAGCAGCACAATGAGTGGATTCAGGTATGATGATTCTAACTGAAATAAGTCACACAGAAAAAGAAACATCATAAGATATCAGTAATACACGGAATGTAAACTTGGCTACACAGGAACTGAATTACAGAACAGAACAGGGTCTCAAATTTAGAAAACCAACTTATGCTTGCTTAAGGGGAAAGGTGAGTTGGGGTGCTGCATAAAACCAGAGATTGAAATGAGCACAGATAAAGTTCCTTAAGCCAAATATGGAATAGACAAGAGCTATTCCTTGCTCAACGAAATGGACTCAACACCGCATATTAAATGCCTAAGAATGTACCTGACTAGTAAGTATCTTAAAACCTATGGATTGCTATGTCTCCGAAAGAGAATCAAGCATGTGTACAGGGGCATAAACGCAGCAGTGATAGGATTGGAGAGGTTCGGTGAGCAAATGAAGACCCTTTGAAGTCATATTGCATGGTACCCATTCCACGGGTTTCAACTACCCAGGTTTAAGGTATTCTTCCTTCAGCTAAAACATGCATGTGGAACCTAGAGTATGATCAACCATGTGATCGGGAGACGTGTTCAAATATGTCTCAGTTTTCGTACCCTGGTACTCGGGTGCAACATTCCAGACGCTTTACTAACACCCTCCCGACTTGGAGAGTCAGTCCCTTTAACCTCCTGTTTGGCCCAGTTTGCAATTTCTGCGGAAGATGAACAGGAATAGCGAGAACCAATGAGAGACTAGCTGGAGGTGTCTGGACGGGCAAATTTAACTCTCATTTCCCACCAGGAAGAGGAATTAACCAAAGGCTCAGCGTGCCGTGCCGGAACCAGATTAGGGCCTGAAGCCATCCTGCGGTGTTGCGGCCAGCTCAAAAGAAAGCGAGTTGAAGAAAGGAGCTCAGGGGCACTGTAATTCACAAACCTGCAGAGTTATAAATGACAGCTATCGTCCAAAAATATACTGAAGTAAGGCTGCCAAGAGGACTTGAAAGCGGGGCAGAATTGCAGGAAACCGATTTCAGGAGGTAGACTGGAATTGCATTGAAAGCATAGGAAAAGAGGCAGAACGTCCACAATGATGCACTTGGCCAAAAAGGGCGTATGCGTTTTTTCCTGAATATATTCAGGAAGAAACGCATACGCCCTTTTTGGCCAACCAAGCAAGCTTGCAAAGGAAATCTGCACTACAATGAAGTCTCACTTCCCCCCGGGCAAAAGGGCCATCTGAAAAAAGTGTAAAATCCAGAAAGACAGGACAGGCCATGGAGAACTGGGAGCCTTGTTATGCTGATGGGCGGGATGTAAATTGCCAACAGACACTCGGGAGAAGTGTATGGTGTTTCCTGAAACATCTAAAAAACAAAGCAACAGAGCCTAGGGCACTTCCACTTATGGTCCTATAGCTTAGGGAAATTAAAATCAAAAAGACACAGCCACCCCAAAGTTTGGGACGCCTCTGTTTACAAGAACCTCGTTTACCGTACAAGTTCAACATCGCAGAAAGTGAAAAATGGATAAAGAAGTTGTGGTATTTACTTACAAAGCAATATCACTCAGCAATGAAATCTATGTCATCAGGCCCTTAGCAGCACAATGAGTGGATTCAGGTATGATGATTCTAACTGAAATAAGTCACACAGAAAAAGAAACATCATAAGATATCAGTAATACACGGAATGTAAACTTGGCTACACAGGAACTGAATTACAGAACAGAACAGGGTCTCAAATTTAGAAAACCAACTTATGCTTGCTTAAGGGGAAAGGTGAGTTGGGGTGCTGCATAAAACCAGAGATTGAAATGAGCACAGATAAAGTTCCTTAAGCCAAATATGGAATAGACAAGAGCTACTCCTTGCTCAACGAAATGGACTCAACACCGCATATTAAATGCCTAAGAATGTACCTGACTAGTAAGTATCTTAAAACCTATGGATTGCTATGTCTCCGAAAGAGAATCAAGCATGTGTACAGGGGCATAAACGCAGCAGTGATAGGATTGGAGAGGTTCGGTGAGCAAATGAAGACCCTTTGAAGTCATATTGCATGGTACCCATTCCACGGGTTTCAACTACCCAGGTTTAAGGTATTCTTCCTTCAGCTAAAACATGCATGTGGAACCTAGAGTATGATCAACCATGTGATCGGGAAACGTGTTCAAATATGTCTCAGTTCTCGTACCCTGGTACTCGGGTGCAACATTCCAGACGCTTTACTAACACCCTCCCGACTTGGAGAGTCAGTCCCTTTAACCTCCTGTTTGGCCCAGTTTGCAATTTCTGCGGAAGATGAACAGGAATAGCGAGAACCAATGAGAGACTAGCTGGAGGTGTCTGGACGGGCAAATTTAACTCTCATTTCCCACCAGGAAGAGGAATTAACCAAAGGCTCAGCGTGCCGTGCCGGAACCAGATTAGGGCCTGAAGCCATCCTGCGGTGTTGCGGCCAGCTCAAAAGAAAGCGAGTTGAAGAAAGGAGCTCAGGGGCACTGTAATTCACAAACCTGCAGAGTTATAAATGACAGCTATCGTCCAAAAATATACTGAAGTAAGGCTGCCAAGAGGACTTGAAAGCGGGGCAGAATTGCAGGAAACCGATTTCAGGAGGTAGACTGGAATTGCATTGAAAGCATAGGAAAAGAGGCAGAACGTCCACAATGATGCACTTGGCCAAAAAGGGCGTATGCGTTTTTTCCTGAATATATTCAGGAAAAAACGCATACGCCCTTTTTGGCCAACCAAGCAAGCTTGCAAAGGAAATCTGCACTACAATGAAGTCTCACTTCCCCCCGGTCAAAAGGGCCATCTGAAAAAAGTGTAAAATCCAGAAAGGCAGGACAGGCCATGGAGAACTGGGAGCCTTGTTATGCTGATGGGCGGGATGTAAATTGCCAACAGACACTCGGGAGAAGTGTATGGTGTTTCCTGAAACATCTAAAAAACAAAGCAACAGAGCCTAGGGCACTTCCACTTATGGTCCTATAGCTTAGGGAAATTAAAATCAAAAAGACACAGCCACCCCAAACATTGGGACGCCTCTGTTTACAAGAACCTCGTTTACAGTACAAGTTCAACATCGCAGAAAGTGAAAAATGGATAAAGAAGTTGTGGTATTTACTTACAAAGCAATATCACTCAGCAATGAAATCTATGTCATCAGGCCCTTAGCAGCACAATGAGTGGATTCAGGTATGATGATTCTAACTGAAATAAGTCACACAGAAAAAGAAACATCATAAGATATCAGTAATACACGGAATGTAAACTTGGCTACACAGGAACTGGATTACAGAACAGAATAGGGTCTCAAATTTAGAAAACCAACTTATGCTTGCTTAAGGGTAAAGGTGAGTTGGGGTGCTGCATAAAACCATAGATTGAAATGAGCACAGATAAAGTTCCTTAAGCCAAATATGGAATAGACAAGAGCTACTCCTTGCTCAACGAAATGGGCTCAACACCGCATATTAAACGCCTAAGAATGTACCTGACTAGTAAGTATCTTAAAACCTATGGATTGCTATGTCTCCGAAAGAGAATCAAGCATGTGTACAGGGGCATAAACGCAGCAGTGATAGGATTGGAGAGGTTCGGTGAGCAAATGAAGACCCTCTGAAGTCATATTGCATGGTACCCATTCCACGGGTTTCAACTACCCAGGTTTAAGGTATTCTTCCTTCAGCTAAAACATGCATGTGGAACCTAGAGTATGATCAACCATGTGATCGGGAGACGTGTTCAAATATGTCTCAGTTTTCGTACCCTGGTACTCGGGTGCAACATTCCAGACGCTTTACTAACACCCTCCCGACTTGGAGAGTCAGTCCCTTTAACCTCCTGTTTGGCCCAGTTTGCAATTTCTGCGGAAGATGAACAGGAATAGCGAGAACCAATGAGAGACTAGCTGGAGGTGTCTGGACGGGCAAATTTAACTCTCATTTCCCACCAGGAAGAGGAATTAACCAAAGGCTCAGCGTGCCGTGCCGGAACCAGATTAGGGCCTGAAGCCATCCTGCGGTGTTGCGGCCAGGTCACAAGAAAGCGAGTTGAAGAAAGGAGCTCAGGGGCACTGTAATTCACAAACCTGCAGACTTATAAATGACAGCTATCGTCCAAAAATATACTGAAGTAAGGCTGCCAAGAGGACTTGAAAGCGGGGCAGAATTGCAGGAAACCGATTTCAGGAGATAGACTGGAATTGCAGTGAAAGCATAGGAAAAGAGGCAGAACGTCCACAATGATGCACTTGGCCAAAAAGGGCGTATGCGTTTTTTCCTGAATATATTCAGGAAAAAACGCATACGCCCTTTTTGGCCAACCAAGCAAGCTTGCAAAGGAAATCTGCACTACAATGAAGTCTCACTTCCCCCCGGTCAAAAGGGCCATCTGAAAAAAGTGTAAAATCCAGAAAGGCAGGACAGGCCATGGAGAACTGGGAGCCTTGTTATGCTGATGGGCGGGATGTAAATTGCCAACAGACACTCGGGAGAAGTGTATGGTGTTTCCTGAAACATCTAAAAAACAAAGCAACAGAGCCTAGGGCACTTCCACTTATGGTCCTATAGCTTAGGGAAATTAAAATCAAAAAGACACAGCCACCCCAAAGTTTGGGACGCCTCTGTTTACAAGAACCTCGTTTACAGTACAAGTTCAACATCGCAGAAAGTGAAAAATGGATAAAGAAGTTGTGGTAGTTACTTACAAAGCAATATCACTCAGCAATGAAATCTATGTCATCAGGCCCTTAGCAGCACAATGAGTGGATTCAGGTATGATGATTCTAACTGAAATAAGTCACACAGAAAAAGAAACATCATAAGATATCAGTAATACACGGAATGTAAACTTGACTACACAGGAACTGAATTACAGAACAGAACAGGGTCTCAAATTTAGAAAACCAACTTATGCTTGCTTAAGGGGAAAGGTGAGTTGGGGTGCTGCATAAAACCAGAGATTGAAATGAGCACAGATAAAGTTCCTTAAGCCAAATATGGAATAGACAAGAGCTACTCCTTGCTCAACGAAATGGACTCAACACCGCATATTAAATGCCTAAGAATGTACCTGACTAGTAAGTATCTTAAAACCTATGGATTGCTATGTCTCCGAAAGAGAATCAAGCATGTGTACAGGGGCATAAACGCAGCAGTGATAGGATTGGAGAGGTTCGGTGAGCAAATGAAGACCCTTTGAAGTCATATTGCATGGTACCCATTCCACGGGTTTCAACTACCCAGGTTTAAGGTATTCTTCCTTCAGCTAAAACATGCATGTGGAACCTAGAGTATGATCAACCATGTGATCGGGAGACCTGTTCAAATATGTCTCAGTTTTCGTACCCTGGTACTCGGGTGCAACATTCCAGACGCTTTACTAACACCCTCCCGACTTGGAGAGTCAGTCCCTTTAACCTCCTGTTTGGCCCAGTTTGCAATTTCTGCGGAAGATGAACAGGAATAGCGAGAACCAATGAGAGACTAGCTGGAGGTGTCTGGACGGGCAAATTTAACTCTCATTTCCCACCAGGAAGAGGAATTAACCAAAGGCTCAGCGTGCCGTGCCGGAACCAGATTAGGGCCTGAAGCCATCCTGCGGTGTTGCGGCCAGGTCACAAGAAAGCGAGTTGAAGAAAGGAGCTCAGGGGCACTGTAATTCACAAACCTGCAGACTTATAAATGACAGCTATCGTCCAAAAATATACTGAAGTAAGGCTGCCAAGAGGACTTGAAAGCGGGGCAGAATTGCAGGAAACCGATTTCAGGAGATAGACTGGAATTGCAGTGAAAGCATAGGAAAAGAGGCAGAACGTCCACAATGATGCACTTGGCCAAAAAGGGCGTATGCGTTTTATCCTGAATATATTCAGGAAAAAACGCATACGCCCTTTTTGGCCAACCAAGCAAGCTTGCAAAGGAAATCTGCACTACAATGAAGTCTCACTTCCCCCCGGTCAAAAGGGCCATCTGAAAAAAGTGTAAAATCCAGAAAGGCAGGACAGGCCATGGAGAACTGGGAGCCTTGTTATGCTGATGGGCGGGATGTAAATTGCCAACAGACACTCGGGAGAAGTGTATGGTGTTTCCTGAAACATCTAAAAAACAAAGCAACAGAGCCTAGGGCACTTCCACTTATGGTCCTATAGCTTAGGGAAATTAAAATCAAAAAGACACAGCCACCCCAAAGTTTGGGACGCCTCTGTTTACAAGAACCTCGTTTACAGTACAAGTTCAACATCGCAGAAAGTGAAAAATGGATAAAGAAGTTGTGGTATTTACTTACAAAGCAATATCACTCAGCAATGAAATCTATGTCATCAGGCCCTTAGCAGCACAATGAGTGGATTCAGGTATGATGATTCTAACTGAAATAAGTCACACAGAAAAAGAAACATCATAAGATATCAGTAATACACGGAATGTAAACTTGACTACACAGGAACTGAATTACAGAACAGAACAGGGTCTCAAATTTAGAAAACCAACTTATGCTTGCTTAAGGGGAAAGGTGAGTTGGGGTGCTGCATAAAACCAGAGATTGAAATGAGCACAGATAAAGTTCCTTAAGCCAAATATGGAATAGACAAGAGCTACTCCTTGCTCAACGAAATGGACTCAACACCGCATATTAAATGCCTAAGAATGTACCTGACTAGTAAGTATCTTAAAACCTATGGATTGCTATGTCTCCGAAAGAGAATCAAGCATGTGTACAGGGGCATAAACGCAGCAGTGATAGGATTGGAGAGGTTCGGTGAGCAAATGAAGACCCTTTGAAGTCATATTGCATGGTACCCATTCCACGGGTTTCAACTACCCAGGTTTAAGGTATTCTTCCTTCAGCTAAAACATGCATGTGGAACCTAGAGTATGATCAACCATGTGATCGGGAGACGTGTTCAAATATGTCTCAGTTTTCGTACCCTGGTACTCGGGTGCAACATTCCAGACGCTTTACTAACACCCTCCCAACTTGGAGAGTCAGTCCCTTTAACCTCCTGTTTGGCCCAGTTTGCAATTTCTGCGGAAGATGAACAGGAATAGCGAGAACCAATGAGAGACTAGCTGGAGGTGTCTCGACGGGCAAATTTAACTCTCATTTCCCACCAGGAAGAGGAATTAACCAAAGGCTCAGCGTGCCGTGCCGTAACCAGATTAGGGCCTGAAGCCATCCTGCGGTGTTGCGGCCAGGTCACAAGAAAGCGAGTTGAAGAAAGGAGCTCAGGGGCACTGTAATTCACAAACCTGCAGAGTTATAAATGACAGCTATCGTCCAAAAATATACTGAAGTAAGGCTGCCAAGAGGACTTGAAAGCGGGGCAGAATTGCAGGAAACCGATTTCAGGAGGCAGACTGGAATTGCATTGAAAGCATAGGAAAAGAGGCAGAACGTCCACCATGATGCACTTGGCCAAAAAGGGCGTATGCGTTTTTTCCTGAATATATTCAGGAAAAAACGCATACGCCCTTTTTGGCCAACCAAGCAAGCTTGCAAAGGAAATCTGCACTACAATGAAGTCTCACTTCCCCCCGGTCAAAAGGGCCATCTGAAAAAAGTGTAAAATCCAGAAAGGCAGGACAGGCCATGGAGAACTGGGAGCCTTGTTATGCTGATGGGCGGGATGTAAATTGCCAACAGACACTCGGGAGAAGTGTATGGTGTTTCCTGAAACATCTAAAAAACAAAGCAACAGAGCCTAGGGCACTTCCACTTATGGTCCTATAGCTTAGGGAAATTAAAATCAAAAAGACACAGCCACCCCAAAGTTTGGGACGCCTCTGTTTACAAGAACCTCGTTTACAGTACAAGTTCAACATCGCAGAAAGTGAAAAATGGATAAAGAAGTTGTGGTATTTACTTACAAAGCAATATCACTCAGCAATGAAATCTATGTCATCAGGCCCTTAGCAGCACAATGAGTGGATTCAGGTATGATGATTCTAACTGAAATAAGTCACACAGAAAAAGAAACATCATAAGATATCAGTAATACACGGAATGTAAACTTGACTACACAGGAACTGAATTACAGAACAGAACAGGGTCTCAAATTTAGAAAACCAACTTATGCTTGCTTAAGGGGAAAGGTGAGTTGGGGTGCTGCATAAAACCAGAGATTGAAATGAGCACAGATAAAGTTCCTTAAGCCAAATATGGAATAGACAAGAGCTACTCCTTGCTCAACGAAATGGACTCAACACCGCATATTAAATGCCTAAGAATGTACCTGACTAGTAAGTATCTTAAAACCTATGGATTGCTATGTCTCTGAAAGAGAATCAAGCATGTGTACAGGGGCATAAACGCAGCAGTGATAGGATTGGAGAGGTTCGGTGAGCAAATGAAGACCCTTTGAAGTCATATTGCATGGTACCCATTCCACGGGTTTCAACTACCCAGGTTTAAGGTATTCTTCCTTCAGCTAAAACATGCATGTGGAACCTAGAGTATGATCAACCATGTGATCGGGAGACGTGTTCAAATATGTCTCAGTTTTCGTACCCTGGTACTCGGGTGCAACATTCCAGACGCTTTACTAACACCCTCCCGACTTGGAGAGTCAGTCCCTTTAACCTCCTGTTTGGCCCAGTTTGCAATTTCTGCGGAAGATGAACAGGAATAGCGAGAACCAATGAGAGACTAGCTGGAGGTGTCTGGACGGGCAAATTTAACTCTCATTTCCCACCAGGAAGAGGAATTAACCAAAGGCTCAGCGTGCCGTGCCGGAACCAGATTAGGGCCTGAAGCCATCCTGCGGTGTTGCGGCCAGCTCAAAAGAAAGCGAGTTGAAGAAAGGAGCTCAGGGGCACTGTAATTCACAAACCTGCAGAGTTATAAATGACAGCTATCGTCCAAAAATATACTGAAGTAAGGCTGCCAAGAGGACTTGAAAGCGGGGCAGAATTGCAGGAAACCGATTTCAGGAGGTAGACTGGAATTGCATTGAAAGCATAGGAAAAGAGGCAGAACGTCCACCATGATGCACTTGGCCAAAAAGGGCGTATGCGTTTTTTCCTGAATATATTCAGGAAAAAACGCATACACCCTTTTTGGCCAACCAAGCAAGCTTGCAAAGGAAATCTGCACTACAATGAAGTCTCACTTCCCCCCGGTCAAAAGGGCCATCTGAAAAAAGTGTAAAATCCAGAAAGGCAGGACAGGCCATGGAGAACTGGGAGCCTTGTTATGCTGATGGGCGGGATGTAAATTGCCAACAGACACTCGGAAGAAGTGTATGGTGTTTCCTGAAACATCTAAAAAACAAAGCAACAGAGCCTAGGGCACTTCCACTTATGGTCCTATAGCTTAGGGAAATTAAAATCAAAAAGACACAGCCACCCCAAAGTTTGGGACGCCTCTGTTTACAAGAACCTCGTTTACAGTACAAGTTCAACATCGCAGAAAGTGAAAAATGGATAAAGAAGTTGTGGTATTTACTTACAAAGCAATATCACTCAGCAATGAAATCTATGTCATCAGGCCCTTAGCAGCACAATGAGTGGATTCAGGTATGATGATTCTAACTGAAATAAGTCACACAGAAAAAGAAACATCATAAGATATCAGTAATACATGGAATGTAAACTTGGCTACACATATTGCATGGTACCCATTCCACGGGTTTCAACTACCCAGGTTTAAGGTATTCTTCCTTCAGCTAAAACATGCATGTGGAACCTAGAGTATGATCAACCATGTGATCGGGAGACATGTTCAAATATGTCTCAGTTTTCGTACCCTGGTACTCGGGTGCAACATTCCAGACGCTTTACTAACACCCTCCCGACTTGGAGAGTCAGTCCCTTTAACCTCCTGTTTGGCCCAGTTTGCAATTTCTGCGGAAGATGAACAGGAATAGCGAGAACCAATGAGAGACTAGCTGGAGGTGTCTGGACGGGCAAATTTAACTCTCATTTCCCACCAGGAAGAGGAATTAACCAAAGGCTCAGCGTGCTGTGCCGGAACCAGATTAGGGCCTGAAGCCATCCTGCGGTGTTGCGGCCAGCTCAAAAGAAAGCGAGTTGAAGAAAGGAGCTCAGGGGCACTGTAATTCACAAACCTGCAGAGTTATAAATGACAGCTATCGTCCAAAAATATACTGAAGTAAGGCTGCCAAGAGGACTTGAAAGCGGGGCAGAATTGCAGGAAACCGATTTCAGGAGGTAGACTGGAATTGCATTGAAAGCATAGGAAAAGAGGCAGAACGTCCACAATGATGCACTTGGCCATAAAGGGCGTATGCGTTTTTTCCTGAATATATTCAGGAAAAAACGCATACGCCCTTTTTGGCCAACCAAGCAAGCTTGCAAAGGAAATCTGCACTACAATGAAGTCTCACTTCCCCCCGGTCAAAAGGGCCATCTGAAAAAAGTGTAAAATCCAGAAAGGCAGGACAGGCCATGGAGAACTGGGAGCCTTGTTATGCTGATGGGCGGGATGTAAATTGCCAACAGACACTCGGGAGAAGTGTATGGTGTTTCCTGAAACATCTAAAAAACAAAGCAACAGAGCCTAGGGCACTTCCACTTATGGTCCTATAGCTTAGGGAAATTAAAATCAAAAAGACACAGCCACCCCAAAGTTTGGGACGCCTCTGTTTACAAGAACCTCGTTTACAGTACAAGTTCAACATCGCAGAAAGTGAAAAATGGATAAAGAAGTTGTGGTATTTACTTACAAAGCAATATCACTCAGCAATGAAATCTATGTCATCAGGCCCTTAGCAGCACAATGAGTGGATTCAGGTATGATGATTCTAACTGAAATAAGTCACACAGAAAAAGAAACATCATAAGATATCAGTAATACACGGAATGTAAACTTGGCTACACAGGAACTGAATTACAGAACAGAACAGGGTCTCAAATTTAGAAAACCAACTTATGCTTGCTTAAGGGGAAAGGTGAGTTGGGGTGCTGCATAAAACCAGAGATTGAAATGAGCACAGATAAAGTTCCTTAAGCCAAATATGGAATAGACAAGAGCTACCTCTTGCTCAACGAAATGGACTCAACACCGCATATTAAATGCCTAAGAATGTACCTGACTAGTAAGTATCTTAAAACCTATGGATTGCTATGTCTCCGAAAGAGAATCAAGCATGTGTACAGGGGCATAAACGCAGCAGTGATAGGATTGGAGAGGTTCGGTGAGCAAATGAAGACCCTTTGAAGTCATATTGCATGGTACCCATTCCACGGGTTTCAACTACCCAGGTTTAAGGTATTCTTCCTTCCGGTAAAACATGCATGTGGAACCTAGAGTATGATCAACCATGTGATCGGGAGACGTGTTCAAATATGTCTCAGATTTCGTACCCTGGTACTCGGGTGCAACATTCCAGACGCTTTACTAACACCCTCCCGACTTGGAGAGTCAGTCCCTTTAACCTCCTGTTTGGCCCAGTTTGCAATTTCTGCGGAAGATGAACAGGAATAGCGAGAACCAATGAGAGACTAGCTGGAGGTGTCTGGACGGGCAAATTTAACTCTCATTTCCCACCAGGAAGAGGAATTAACCAAAGGCTCAGCGTGCCGTGCCGGAACCAGATTAGGGCCTGAAGCCATCCTGCGGTGTTGCGGCCAGCTCAAAAGAAAGCGAGTTGAAGAAAGGAGCTCAGGGGCACTGTAATTCACAAACCTGCAGAGTTATAAATGACAGCTATCGTCCAAAAATATACTGAAGTAAGGCTGCCAAGAGGACTTGAAAGCGGGGCAGAATTGCAGGAAACCGATTTCAGGAGGCAGACTGGAATTGCATTGAAAGCATAGGAAAAGAGGCAGAACGTCCACAATGATGCACTTGGCCAAAAAGGGCGTATGCGTTTTTTCCTGAATATATTCAGGAAAAAACGCATACGCCCTTTTTGGCCAACCAAGCAAGCTTGCAAAGGAAATCTGCACTACAATGAAGTCTCACTTCCCCCCGGTCAAAAGGGCCATCTGAAAAAAGTGTAAAATCCAGAAAGGCAGGACAGGCCATGGAGAACTGGGAGCCT
The DNA here is from genome assembly GCF_039906515.1 of Pseudorca crassidens. NCBI lineage: Eukaryota > Metazoa > Chordata > Mammalia > Artiodactyla > Delphinidae > Pseudorca > Pseudorca crassidens. The sequence continues at coordinate 37,052 of NW_027136090.1, read as the reverse complement.
TGTTATGCTGATGGGCGGGATGTAAATTGCCAAAAGACACTGGGGAGAATTGTATGGTGTTTCCTGAAACATCTAAAAAACAAAGCAACAGAGCCTAGGGCACTTCCACTTATGGTCCTATAGCTTAGGGAAATTAAAATCAAAAAGACACAGCCACCCCAAAGTTTGGGACGCCTCTGTTTACAAGAACCTCGTTTACAGTACAAGTTCAACATCACAGAAAGTGAAAAATGGATAAAGAAGTTGTGGTATTTACTTACAAAGCAATATCACTCAGCAATGAAATCTATGTCATCAGGCCCTTAGCAGCACAATGAGTGGATTCAGGTATGATGATTCTAACTGAAATAAGTCACACAGAAAAAGAAACATCATAAGATATCAGTAATACACGGAATGTAAACTTGGCTACACAGGAACTGAATTACAGAACAGAACAGGGTCTCAAATTTAGAAAACCAACTTATGCTTGCTTAAGGGTAAAGGTGAGTTGGGGTGCTGCATAAAACCAGAGATTGAAATGAGCACAGATAAAGTTCCTTAAGCCAAATATGGAATAGACAAGAGCTACTCCTTGCTCAACGAAATGGACTCAACACCGCATATTAAATGCCTAAGAATGTACCTGACTAGTAAGTATCTTAAAACCTATGGATTGCTATGTCTCCGAAAGAGAATCAAGCATGTGTACAGGGGCATAAACGCAGCAGTGATAGGATTGGAGAGGTTCGGTGAGCAAATGAAGACCCTTTGAAGTCATATTGCATGGTACCCATTCCACGGGTTTCAACTACCCAGGTTTAAGGTATTCTTCCTTCAGCTAAAACATGCATGTGGAACCTAGAGTATGATCAACCATGTGATCGGGAGACGTGTTCAAATATGTCTCAGTTTTCGTACCCTGGTACTCGGGTGCAACATTCCAGACGCTTTACTAACACCCTCCCGACTTGGAGAGTCAGTCCCTTTAACCTCCTGTTTGGCCCAGTTTGCAATTTCTGCGGAAGATGAACAGGAATAGCGAGAACCAATGAGAGACTAGCTGGAGGTGTCTGGACGGGCAAATTTAACTCTCATTTCCCACCAGGAAGAGGAATTAACCAAAGGCTCAGCGTGCCGTGCCGGAACCAGATTAGGGCCTGAAGCCATCCTGCGGTGTTGCGGCCAGCTCAAAAGAAAGCGAGTTGAAGAAAGGAGCTCAGGGGCACTGTAATTCACAAACCTGCAGAGTTATAAATGACAGCTATCGTCCAAAAATATACTGAAGTAAGGCTGCCAAGAGGACTTGAAAGCGGGGCAGAATTGCAGGAAACCGATTTCAGGAGGTAGACTGGAATTGCATTGAAAGCATAGGAAAAGAGGCAGAACGTCCACAATGATGCACTTGGCCAAAAAGGGCGTATGCGTTTTTTCCTGAATATATTCAGGAAGAAACGCATACGCCCTTTTTGGCCAACCAAGCAAGCTTGCAAAGGAAATCTGCACTACAATGAAGTCTCACTTCCCCCCGGGCAAAAGGGCCATCTGAAAAAAGTGTAAAATCCAGAAAGACAGGACAGGCCATGGAGAACTGGGAGCCTTGTTATGCTGATGGGCGGGATGTAAATTGCCAACAGACACTCGGGAGAAGTGTATGGTGTTTCCTGAAACATCTAAAAAACAAAGCAACAGAGCCTAGGGCACTTCCACTTATGGTCCTATAGCTTAGGGAAATTAAAATCAAAAAGACACAGCCACCCCAAAGTTTGGGACGCCTCTGTTTACAAGAACCTCGTTTACCGTACAAGTTCAACATCGCAGAAAGTGAAAAATGGATAAAGAAGTTGTGGTATTTACTTACAAAGCAATATCACTCAGCAATGAAATCTATGTCATCAGGCCCTTAGCAGCACAATGAGTGGATTCAGGTATGATGATTCTAACTGAAATAAGTCACACAGAAAAAGAAACATCATAAGATATCAGTAATACACGGAATGTAAACTTGGCTACACAGGAACTGAATTACAGAACAGAACAGGGTCTCAAATTTAGAAAACCAACTTATGCTTGCTTAAGGGGAAAGGTGAGTTGGGGTGCTGCATAAAACCAGAGATTGAAATGAGCACAGATAAAGTTCCTTAAGCCAAATATGGAATAGACAAGAGCTACTCCTTGCTCAACGAAATGGACTCAACACCGCATATTAAACGCCTAAGAATGTACCTGACTAGTAAGTATCTTAAAACCTATGGATTGCTATGTCTCCGAAAGAGAATCAAGCATGTGTACAGGGGCATAAACGCAGCAGTGATAGGATTGGAGAGGTTCGGTGAGCAAATGAAGACCCTTTGAAGTCATATTGCATGGTACCCATTCCACGGGTTTCAACTACCCAGGTTTAAGGTATTCTTCCTTCAGCTAAAACATGCATGTGGAACCTAGAGTATGATCAACCATGTGATCGGGAGACGTGTTCAAATATGTCTCAGTTTTCGTACCCTGGTACTCGGGTGCAACATTCCAGACGCTTTACTAACACCCTCCCGACTTGGAGAGTCAGTCCCTTTAACCTCCTGTTTGGCCCAGTTTGCAATTTCTGCGGAAGATGAACAGGAATAGCGAGAACCAATGAGAGACTAGCTGGAGGTGTCTGGACGGGCAAATTTAACTCTCATTTCCCACCAGGAAGAGGAAATAACCAAAGGCTCAGCGTGCCGTGCCGGAACCAGATTAGGGCCTGAAGCCATCCTGCGGTGTTGCGGCCAGCTCAAAAGAAAGCGAGTTGAAGAAAGGAGCTCAGGGGCACTGTAATTCACAAACCTGCAGAGTTATAAATGACAGCTATCGTCCAAAAATATACTGAAGTAAGGCTGCCAAGAGGACTTGAAAGCGGGGCAGAATTGCAGGAAACCGATTTCAGGAGGCAGACTGGAATTGCATTGAAAGCATAGGAAAAGAGGCAGAACGTCCACAATGATGCACTTGGCCAAAAAGGGCGTATGCGTTTTTTCCTGAATATATTCAGGAAAAAACGCATACGCCCTTTTTGGCCAACCAAGCAAGCTTGCAAAGGAAATCTGCACTACAATGAAGTCTCACTTCCCCCCGGTCAAAAGGGCCATCTGAAAAAAGTGTAAAATCCAGAAAGGCAGGACAGGCCATGGAGAACTGGGAGCCTTGTTATGCTGATGGGCGGGATGTAAATTGCCAAAAGACACTCGGGAGAAGTGTATGGTGTTTCCTGAAACATCTAAAAAACAAAGCAACAGAGCCTAGGGCACTTGCACTTATGGTCCTATAGCTTAGGGAAATTAAAATCAAAAAGACACAGCCACCCCAAACATTGGGACGCCTCTGTTTACAAGAACCTCGTTTACAGTACAAGTTCAACATCGCAGAAAGTGAAAAATGGATAAAGAAGTTGTGGTATTTACTTACAAAGCAATATCACTCAGCAATGAAATCTATGTCATCAGGCCCTTAGCAGCACCATGAGTGGATTCAGGTATGATGATTCTAACTGAAATAAGTCACACAGAAAAAGAAACATCATAAGATATCAGTAATACACGGAATGTAAACTTGGCTACACAGGAACTGAATTACAGAACAGAACAGGGTCTCAAATTTAGAAAACCAACTTATGCTTGCTTAAGGGGAAAGGTGAGTTGGGGTGCTGCATAAAACCAGAGATTGAAATGAGCACAGATAAAGTTCCTTAAGCCAAATATGGAATAGACAAGAGCTACTCCTTGCTCAACGAAATGGACTCAACACCGCATATTAAATGCCTAAGAATGTACCTGACTAGTAAGTATCTTAAAACCTATGGATTGCTATGTCTCCGAAAGAGAATCAAGCATGTGTACAGGGGCATAAACGCAGCAGTGATAGGATTGGAGAGGTTCGGTGAGCAAATGAAGACCCTTTGAAGTCATATTGCATGGTACCCATTCCACGGGTTTCAACTACCCAGGTTTAAGGTATTCTTCCTTCAGCTAAAACATGCATGTGGAACCTAGAGTATGATCAACCATGTGATCGGGAAACGTGTTCAAATATGTCTCAGTTCTCGTACCCTGGTACTCGGGTGCAACATTCCAGACGCTTTACTAACACCCTCCCGACTTGGAGAGTCAGTCCCTTTAACCTCCTGTTTGGCCCAGTTTGCAATTTCTGCGGAAGATGAACAGGAATAGCGAGAACCAATGAGAGACTAGCTGGAGGTGTCTGGACGGGCAAATTTAACTCTCATTTCCCACCAGGAAGAGGAATTAACCAAAGGCTCAGCGTGCCGTGCCGGAACCAGATTAGGGCCTGAAGCCATCCTGCGGTGTTGCGGCCAGCTCAAAAGAAAGCGAGTTGAAGAAAGGAGCTCAGGGGCACTGTAATTCACAAACCTGCAGAGTTATAAATGACAGCTATCGTCCAAAAATATACTGAAGTAAGGCTGCCAAGAGGACTTGAAAGCGGGGCAGAATTGCAGGAAACCGATTTCAGGAGGTAGACTGGAATTGCATTGAAAGCATAGGAAAAGAGGCAGAACGTCCACAATGATGCACTTGGCCAAAAAGGGCGTATGCGTTTTTTCCTGAATATATTCAGGAAAAAACGCATACGCCCTTTTTGGCCAACCAAGCAAGCTTGCAAAGGAAATCTGCACTACAATGAAGTCTCACTTCCCCCCGGTCAAAAGGGCCATCTGAAAAAAGTGTAAAATCCAGAAAGGCAGGACAGGCCATGGAGAACTGGGAGCCTTGTTATGCTGATGGGCGGGATGTAAATTGCCAACAGACACTCGGGAGAAGTGTATGGTGTTTCCTGAAACATCTAAAAAACAAAGCAACAGAGCCTAGGGCACTTCCACTTATGGTCCTATAGCTTAGGGAAATTAAAATCAAAAAGACACAGCCACCCCAAACATTGGGACGCCTCTGTTTACAAGAACCTCGTTTACAGTACAAGTTCAACATCGCAGAAAGTGAAAAATGGATAAAGAAGTTGTGGTATTTACTTACAAAGCAATATCACTCAGCAATGAAATCTATGTCATCAGGCCCTTAGCAGCACAATGAGTGGATTCAGGTATGATGATTCTAACTGAAATAAGTCACACAGAAAAAGAAACATCATAAGATATCAGTAATACACGGAATGTAAACTTGGCTACACAGGAACTGGATTACAGAACAGAATAGGGTCTCAAATTTAGAAAACCAACTTATGCTTGCTTAAGGGTAAAGGTGAGTTGGGGTGCTGCATAAAACCATAGATTGAAATGAGCACAGATAAAGTTCCTTAAGCCAAATATGGAATAGACAAGAGCTACTCCTTGCTCAACGAAATGGGCTCAACACCGCATATTAAACGCCTAAGAATGTACCTGACTAGTAAGTATCTTAAAACCTATGGATTGCTATGTCTCCGAAAGAGAATCAAGCATGTGTACAGGGGCATAAACGCAGCAGTGATAGGATTGGAGAGGTTCGGTGAGCAAATGAAGACCCTCTGAAGTCATATTGCATGGTACCCATTCCACGGGTTTCAACTACCCAGGTTTAAGGTATTCTTCCTTCAGCTAAAACATGCATGTGGAACCTAGAGTATGATCAACCATGTGATCGGGAGACGTGTTCAAATATGTCTCAGTTTTCGTACCCTGGTACTCGGGTGCAACATTCCAGACGCTTTACTAACACCCTCCCGACTTGGAGAGTCAGTCCCTTTAACCTCCTGTTTGGCCCAGTTTGCAATTTCTGCGGAAGATGAACAGGAATAGCGAGAACCAATGAGAGACTAGCTGGAGGTGTCTGGACGGGCAAATTTAACTCTCATTTCCCACCAGGAAGAGGAATTAACCAAAGGCTCAGCGTGCCGTGCCGGAACCAGATTAGGGCCTGAAGCCATCCTGCGGTGTTGCGGCCAGGTCACAAGAAAGCGAGTTGAAGAAAGGAGCTCAGGGGCACTGTAATTCACAAACCTGCAGACTTATAAATGACAGCTATCGTCCAAAAATATACTGAAGTAAGGCTGCCAAGAGGACTTGAAAGCGGGGCAGAATTGCAGGAAACCGATTTCAGGAGATAGACTGGAATTGCAGTGAAAGCATAGGAAAAGAGGCAGAACGTCCACAATGATGCACTTGGCCAAAAAGGGCGTATGCGTTTTTTCCTGAATATATTCAGGAAAAAACGCATACGCCCTTTTTGGCCAACCAAGCAAGCTTGCAAAGGAAATCTGCACTACAATGAAGTCTCACTTCCCCCCGGTCAAAAGGGCCATCTGAAAAAAGTGTAAAATCCAGAAAGGCAGGACAGGCCATGGAGAACTGGGAGCCTTGTTATGCTGATGGGCGGGATGTAAATTGCCAACAGACACTCGGGAGAAGTGTATGGTGTTTCCTGAAACATCTAAAAAACAAAGCAACAGAGCCTAGGGCACTTCCACTTATGGTCCTATAGCTTAGGGAAATTAAAATCAAAAAGACACAGCCACCCCAAAGTTTGGGACGCCTCTGTTTACAAGAACCTCGTTTACAGTACAAGTTCAACATCGCAGAAAGTGAAAAATGGATAAAGAAGTTGTGGTAGTTACTTACAAAGCAATATCACTCAGCAATGAAATCTATGTCATCAGGCCCTTAGCAGCACAATGAGTGGATTCAGGTATGATGATTCTAACTGAAATAAGTCACACAGAAAAAGAAACATCATAAGATATCAGTAATACACGGAATGTAAACTTGACTACACAGGAACTGAATTACAGAACAGAACAGGGTCTCAAATTTAGAAAACCAACTTATGCTTGCTTAAGGGGAAAGGTGAGTTGGGGTGCTGCATAAAACCAGAGATTGAAATGAGCACAGATAAAGTTCCTTAAGCCAAATATGGAATAGACAAGAGCTACTCCTTGCTCAACGAAATGGACTCAACACCGCATATTAAATGCCTAAGAATGTACCTGACTAGTAAGTATCTTAAAACCTATGGATTGCTATGTCTCCGAAAGAGAATCAAGCATGTGTACAGGGGCATAAACGCAGCAGTGATAGGATTGGAGAGGTTCGGTGAGCAAATGAAGACCCTTTGAAGTCATATTGCATGGTACCCATTCCACGGGTTTCAACTACCCAGGTTTAAGGTATTCTTCCTTCAGCTAAAACATGCATGTGGAACCTAGAGTATGATCAACCATGTGATCGGGAGACCTGTTCAAATATGTCTCAGTTTTCGTACCCTGGTACTCGGGTGCAACATTCCAGACGCTTTACTAACACCCTCCCGACTTGGAGAGTCAGTCCCTTTAACCTCCTGTTTGGCCCAGTTTGCAATTTCTGCGGAAGATGAACAGGAATAGCGAGAACCAATGAGAGACTAGCTGGAGGTGTCTGGACGGGCAAATTTAACTCTCATTTCCCACCAGGAAGAGGAATTAACCAAAGGCTCAGCGTGCCGTGCCGGAACCAGATTAGGGCCTGAAGCCATCCTGCGGTGTTGCGGCCAGGTCACAAGAAAGCGAGTTGAAGAAAGGAGCTCAGGGGCACTGTAATTCACAAACCTGCAGACTTATAAATGACAGCTATCGTCCAAAAATATACTGAAGTAAGGCTGCCAAGAGGACTTGAAAGCGGGGCAGAATTGCAGGAAACCGATTTCAGGAGATAGACTGGAATTGCAGTGAAAGCATAGGAAAAGAGGCAGAACGTCCACAATGATGCACTTGGCCAAAAAGGGCGTATGCGTTTTATCCTGAATATATTCAGGAAAAAACGCATACGCCCTTTTTGGCCAACCAAGCAAGCTTGCAAAGGAAATCTGCACTACAATGAAGTCTCACTTCCCCCCGGTCAAAAGGGCCATCTGAAAAAAGTGTAAAATCCAGAAAGGCAGGACAGGCCATGGAGAACTGGGAGCCTTGTTATGCTGATGGGCGGGATGTAAATTGCCAACAGACACTCGGGAGAAGTGTATGGTGTTTCCTGAAACATCTAAAAAACAAAGCAACAGAGCCTAGGGCACTTCCACTTATGGTCCTATAGCTTAGGGAAATTAAAATCAAAAAGACACAGCCACCCCAAAGTTTGGGACGCCTCTGTTTACAAGAACCTCGTTTACAGTACAAGTTCAACATCGCAGAAAGTGAAAAATGGATAAAGAAGTTGTGGTATTTACTTACAAAGCAATATCACTCAGCAATGAAATCTATGTCATCAGGCCCTTAGCAGCACAATGAGTGGATTCAGGTATGATGATTCTAACTGAAATAAGTCACACAGAAAAAGAAACATCATAAGATATCAGTAATACACGGAATGTAAACTTGACTACACAGGAACTGAATTACAGAACAGAACAGGGTCTCAAATTTAGAAAACCAACTTATGCTTGCTTAAGGGGAAAGGTGAGTTGGGGTGCTGCATAAAACCAGAGATTGAAATGAGCACAGATAAAGTTCCTTAAGCCAAATATGGAATAGACAAGAGCTACTCCTTGCTCAACGAAATGGACTCAACACCGCATATTAAATGCCTAAGAATGTACCTGACTAGTAAGTATCTTAAAACCTATGGATTGCTATGTCTCCGAAAGAGAATCAAGCATGTGTACAGGGGCATAAACGCAGCAGTGATAGGATTGGAGAGGTTCGGTGAGCAAATGAAGACCCTTTGAAGTCATATTGCATGGTACCCATTCCACGGGTTTCAACTACCCAGGTTTAAGGTATTCTTCCTTCAGCTAAAACATGCATGTGGAACCTAGAGTATGATCAACCATGTGATCGGGAGACGTGTTCAAATATGTCTCAGTTTTCGTACCCTGGTACTCGGGTGCAACATTCCAGACGCTTTACTAACACCCTCCCAACTTGGAGAGTCAGTCCCTTTAACCTCCTGTTTGGCCCAGTTTGCAATTTCTGCGGAAGATGAACAGGAATAGCGAGAACCAATGAGAGACTAGCTGGAGGTGTCTGGACGGGCAAATTTAACTCTCATTTCCCACCAGGAAGAGGAATTAACCAAAGGCTCAGCGTGCCGTGCCGTAACCAGATTAGGGCCTGAAGCCATCCTGCGGTGTTGCGGCCAGGTCACAAGAAAGCGAGTTGAAGAAAGGAGCTCAGGGGCACTGTAATTCACAAACCTGCAGAGTTATAAATGACAGCTATCGTCCAAAAATATACTGAAGTAAGGCTGCCAAGAGGACTTGAAAGCGGGGCAGAATTGCAGGAAACCGATTTCAGGAGGTAGACTGGAATTGCATTGAAAGCATAGGAAAAGAGGCAGAACGTCCACCATGATGCACTTGGCCAAAAAGGGCGTATGCGTTTTTTCCTGAATATATTCAGGAAAAAACGCATACGCCCTTTTTGGCCAACCAAGCAAGCTTGCAAAGGAAATCTGCACTACAATGAAGTCTCACTTCCCCCCGGTCAAAAGGGCCATCTGAAAAAAGTGTAAAATCCAGAAAGGCAGGACAGGCCATGGAGAACTGGGAGCCTTGTTATGCTGATGGGCGGGATGTAAATTGCCAACAGACACTCGGGAGAAGTGTATGGTGTTTCCTGAAACATCTAAAAAACAAAGCAACAGAGCCTAGGGCACTTCCACTTATGGTCCTATAGCTTAGGGAAATTAAAATCAAAAAGACACAGCCACCCCAAAGTTTGGGACGCCTCTGTTTACAAGAACCTCATTTACAGTACAAGTTCAACATCGCAGAAAGTGAAAAATGGATAAAGAAGTTGTGGTATTTACTTACAAAGCAATATCACTCAGCAATGAAATCTATGTCATCAGGCCCTTAGCAGCACAATGAGTGGATTCAGGTATGATGATTCTAACTGAAATAAGTCACACAGAAAAAGAAACATCATAAGATATCAGTAATACACGGAATGTAAACTTGACTACACAGGAACTGAATTACAGAACAGAACAGGGTCTCAAATTTAGAAAACCAACTTATGCTTGCTTAAGGGGAAAGGTGAGTTGGGGTGCTGCATAAAACCAGAGATTGAAATGAGCACAGATAAAGTTCCTTAAGCCAAATATGGAATAGACAAGAGCTACTCCTTGCTCAACGAAATGGACTCAACACCGCATATTAAATGCCTAAGAATGTACCTGACTAGTAAGTATCTTAAAACCTATGGATTGCTATGTCTCCGAAAGAGAATCAAGCATGTGTACAGGGGCATAAACGCAGCAGTGATAGGATTGGAGAGGTTCGGTGAGCAAATGAAGACCCTTTGAAGTCATATTGCATGGTACCCATTCCACGGGTTTCAACTACCCAGGTTTAAGGTATTCTTCCTTCAGCTAAAACATGCATGTGGAACCTAGAGTATGATCAACCATGTGATCGGGAGACGTGTTCAAATATGTCTCAGTTTTCGTACCCTGGTACTCGGGTGCAACATTCCAGACGCTTTACTAACACCCTCCCGACTTGGAGAGTCAGTCCCTTTAACCTCCTGTTTGGCCCAGTTTGCAATTTCTGCGGAAGATGAACAGGAATAGCGAGAACCAATGAGAGACTAGCTGGAGGTGTCTGGACGGGCAAATTTAACTCTCATTTCCCACCAGGAAGAGGAATTAACCAAAGGCTCAGCGTGCCGTGCCGGAACCAGATTAGGGCCTGAAGCCATCCTGCGGTGTTGCGGCCAGCTCAAAAGAAAGCGAGTTGAAGAAAGGAGCTCAGGGGCACTGTAATTCACAAACCTGCAGAGTTATAAATGACAGCTATCGTCCAAAAATATACTGAAGTAAGGCTGCCAAGAGGACTTGAAAGCGGGGCAGAATTGCAGGAAACCGATTTCAGGAGGTAGACTGGAATTGCATTGAAAGCATAGGAAAAGAGGCAGAACGTCCACCATGATGCACTTGGCCAAAAAGGGCGTATGCGTTTTTTCCTGAATATATTCAGGAAAAAACGCATACACCCTTTTTGGCCAACCAAGCAAGCTTGCAAAGGAAATCTGCACTACAATGAAGTCTCACTTCCCCCCGGTCAAAAGGGCCATCTGAAAAAAGTGTAAAATCCAGAAAGGCAGGACAGGCCATGGAGAACTGGGAGCCTTGTTATGCTGATGGGCGGGATGTAAATTGCCAACAGACACTCGGAAGAAGTGTATGGTGTTTCCTGAAACATCTAAAAAACAAAGCAACAGAGCCTAGGGCACTTCCACTTATGGTCCTATAGCTTAGGGAAATTAAAATCAAAAAGACACAGCCACCCCAAAGTTTGGGACGCCTCTGTTTACAAGAACCTCGTTTACAGTACAAGTTCAACATCGCAGAAAGTGAAAAATGGATAAAGAAGTTGTGGTATTTACTTACAAAGCAATATCACTCAGCAATGAAATCTATGTCATCAGGCCCTTAGCAGCACAATGAGTGGATTCAGGTATGATGATTCTAACTGAAATAAGTCACACAGAAAAAGAAACATCATAAGATATCAGTAATACATGGAATGTAAACTTGGCTACACATATTGCATGTTACCCATTCCACGGGTTTCAACTACCCAGGTTTAAGGTATTCTTCCTTCAGCTAAAACATGCATGTGGAACCTAGAGTATGATCAACCATGTGATCGGGAGACATGTTCAAATATGTCTCAGTTTTCGTACCCTGGTACTCGGGTGCAACATTCCAGACGCTTTACTAACACCCTCCCGACTTGGAGAGTCAGTCCCTTTAACCTCCTGTTTGGCCCAGTTTGCAATTTCTGCGGAAGATGAACAGGAATAGCGAGAACCAATGAGAGACTAGCTGGAGGTGTCTGGACGGGCAAATTTAACTCTCATTTCCCACCAGGAAGAGGAATTAACCAAAGGCTCAGCGTGCTGTGCCGGAACCAGATTAGGGCCTGAAGCCATCCTGCGGTGTTGCGGCCAGCTCAAAAGAAAGCGAGTTGAAGAAAGGAGCTCAGGGGCACTGTAATTCACAAACCTGCAGAGTTATAAATGACAGCTATCGTCCAAAAATATACTGAAGTAAGGCTGCCAAGAGGACTTGAAAGCGGGGCAGAATTGCAGGAAACCGATTTCAGGAGGTAGACTGGAATTGCATTGAAAGCATAGGAAAAGAGGCAGAACGTCCACAATGATGCACTTGGCCATAAAGGGCGTATGCGTTTTTTCCTGAATATATTCAGGAAAAAACGCATACGCCCTTTTTGGCCAACCAAGCAAGCTTGCAAAGGAAATCTGCACTACAATGAAGTCTCACTTCCCCCCGGTCAAAAGGGCCATCTGAAAAAAGTGTAAAATCCAGAAAGGCAGGACAGGCCATGGAGAACTGGGAGCCTTGTTATGCTGATGGGCGGGATGTAAATTGCCAACAGACACTCGGGAGAAGTGTATGGTGTTTCCTGAAACATCTAAAAAACAAAGCAACAGAGGCTAGGGCACTTCCACTTATGGTCCTATAGCTTAGGGAAATTAAAATCAAAAAGACACAGCCACCCCAAAGTTTGGGACGCCTCTGTTTACAAGAACCTCGTTTACAGTACAAGTTCAACATCGCAGAAAGTGAAAAATGGATAAAGAAGTTGTGGTATTTACTTACAAAGCAATATCACTCAGCAATGAAATCTATGTCATCAGGCCCTTAGCAGCACAATGAGTGGATTCAGGTATGATGATTCTAACTGAAATAAGTCACACAGAAAAAGAAACATCATAAGATATCAGTAATACACGGAATGTAAACTTGGCTACACAGGAACTGAATTACAGAACAGAACAGGGTCTCAAATTTAGAAAACCAACTTATGCTTGCTTAAGGGTAAAGGTGAGTTGGGGTGCTGCATAAAACCAGAGATTGAAATGAGCACAGATAAAGTTCCTTAAGCCAAATATGGAATAGACAAGAGCTACTCCTTGCTCAACGAAATGGACTCAACACCGCATATTAAATGCCTAAGAATGTACCTGACTAGTAAGTATCTTAAAACCTATGGATTGCTATGTCTCCGAAAGAGAATCAAGCATGTGTACAGGGGCATAAACGCAGCAGTGATAGGATTGGAGAGGTTCGGTGAGCAAATGAAGACCCTTTGAAGTCATATTGCATGGTACCCATTCCACGGGTTTCAACTACCCAGGTTTAAGGTATTCTTCCTTCAGCTAAAACATGCATGTGGAACCTAGAGTATGATCAACCATGTGATCGGGAGACGTGTTCAAATATGTCTCAGTTTTCGTACCCTGGTACTCGGGTGCAACATTCCAGACGCTTTACTAACACCCTCCCGACTTGGAGAGTCAGTCCCTTTAACCTCCTGTTTGGCCCAGTTTGCAATTTCTGCGGAAGATGAACAGGAATAGCGAGAACCAATGAGAGACTAGCTGGAGGTGTCTGGACGGGCAAATTTAACTCTCATTTCCCACCAGGAAGAGGAATTAACCAAAGGCTCAGCGTGCCGTGCCGGAACCAGATTAGGGCCTGAAGCCATCCTGCGGTGTTGCGGCCAGCTCAAAAGAAAGCGAGTTGAAGAAAGGAGCTCAGGGGCACTGTAATTCACAAACCTGCAGAGTTATAAATGACAGCTATCGTCCAAAAATATACTGAAGTAAGGCTGCCAAGAGGACTTGAAAGCGGGGCAGAATTGCAGGAAACTGATTTCAGGAGGTAGACTGGAATTGCATTGAAAGCATAGGAAAAGAGGCAGAACGTCCACAATGATGCACTTGGCCAAAAAGGGCGTATGCGTTTTTTCCTGAATATATTCAGGAAAAAACGCATACGCCCTTTTTGACCAACCAAGCAAGCTTGCAAAGGAAATCTGCACTACAATGAAGTCTCACTTCCCCCCGGTCAAAAGGGCCATCTGAAAAAAGTGTAAAATCCAGAAAGGCAGGACAGGCCATGGAGAACTGGGAGCCTTGTTATGCTGATGGGCGGGATGTAAATTGCCAACAGACACTCGGGAGAAGTGTATGGTGTTTCCTGAAACATCTAAAAAACAAAGCAACAGAGCCTAGGGCACTTCCACTTATGGTCCTATAGCTTAGGGAAATTAAAATCAAAAAGACACAGCCACCCCAAAGTTTGGGACGCCTCTGTTTACAAGAACCTCGTTTACCGTACAAGTTCAACATCGCAGAAAGTGAAAAATGGATAAAGAAGTTGTGGTATTTACTTACAAAGCAATATCATTCAGCAATGAAATCTATGTCATCAGGCCCTTAGCAGCACAATGAGTGGATTCAGGTATGATGATTCTAACTGAAATAAGTCACACAGAAAAAGAAACATCATAAGATATCAGTAATACACGGAATGTAAACTTGGCTACACAGGAACTGAATTACAGAACAGAACAGGGTCTCAAATTTAGAAAACCAACTTATGCTTGCTTAAGGGTAAAGGTGAGTTGGGGTGCTGCATAAAACCAGAGATTGAAATGAGCACAGATAAAGTTCCTTAAGCCAAATATGAAATAGACAAGAGCTACTCCTTGCTCAACGAAATGGACTCAACACCGCATATTAAATGCCTAAGAATGTACCTGACTAGTAAGTATCTTAAAACCTATGGATTGCTATGTCTCCGAAAGAGAATCAAGCATGTGTACAGGGTCATAAACGCAGCAGTGATAGGATTGGAGAGGTTCGGTGAGCAAATGAAGACCCTTTGAAGTCATATTGCATGGTACCCATTCCACGGGTTTCAACTACCCAGGTTTAAGGTATTCTTCCTTCAGCTAAAACATGCATGTGGAACCTAGAGTATGATCAACCATGTGATCAGGAGACGTGTTCAAATATGTCTCAGTTTTCGTACCCTGGTACTCGGGTGCAACATTCCAGACGCTTTACTAACACCCTCCCGACTTGGAGAGTCAGTCCCTTTAACCTCCTGTTTGGCCCAGTTTGCAATTTCTGCGGAAGATGAACAGGAATAGCGAGAACCAATGAGAGACTAGCTGGAGGTGTCTGGACGGGCAAATTTAACTCTCATTTCCCACCAGGAAGAGGAATTAACCAAAGGCTCAGCGTGCCGTGCCGGAACCAGATTAGGGCCTGAAGCCATCCTGCGGTGTTGCGGCCAGCTCAAAAGAAAGCGAGTTGAAGAAAGGAGCTCAGGGGCACTGTAATTCACAAACCTGCAGAGTTATAAATGACAGCTATCGTCCAAAAATATAATGAAGTAAGGCTGCCAAGAGGACTTGAAAGCGGGGCAGAATTGCAGGAAACCGATTTCAGGAGGTAGACTGGAATTGCATTGAAAGCATAGGAAAAGAGGCAGAACGTCCACAATGATGCACTTGGCCAAAAAGGGCGTATGCGTTTTTTCCTGAATATATTCAGGAAAAAACGCATACGCCCTTTTTGGCCAACCAAGCAAGCTTGCAAAGGAAATCTGCACTACAATGAAGTCTCACTTCCCCCCGGTCAAAAGGGCCATCTGAAAAAAGTGTAAAATCCAGAAAGGCAGGACAGGCCATGGAGAACTGGGAGCCTTGTTATGCTGATGGGCGGGATGTAAATTGCCAACAGACACTCGGGAGAAGTGTATGGTGTTTCCTGAAACATCTAAAAAACAAAGCAACAGAGCCTAGGGCACTTCCACTTATGGTCCTATAGCTTAGGGAAATTAAAATCAAAAAGACACAGCCACCCCAAAGTTTGGGACGCCTCTGTTTACAAGAACCTCGTTTACCGTACAAGTTCAACATCGCAGAAAGTGAAAAATGGATAAAGAAGTTGTGGTATTTACTTACAAAGCAATATCACTCAGCAATGAAATCTATGTCATCAGGCCCTTAGCAGCACAATGAGTGGATTCAGGTATGATGATTCTAACTGAAATAAGTCACACAGAAAAAGAAACATCATAAGATATCAGTAATACACGGAATGTAAACTTGGCTACACAGGAACTGAATTACAGAACAGAACAGGGTCTCAAATTTAGAAAACCAACTTATGCTTGCTTAAGGGTAAAGGTGAGTTGGGGTGCTGCATAAAACCAGAGATTGAAATGAACACAGATAAAGTTCCTTAAGCCAAATATGGAATAGACAAGAGCTACTCCTTGCTCAACGAAATGGACTCAACACCGCATATTAAATGCCTAAGAATGTACCTGACTAGTAAGTATCTTAAATCCTATGGATTGCTATGTCTCCGAAAGAGAATCAAGCATGTGTACAGGGGCATAAACGCAGCAGTGATAGGATTGGAGAGGTTCGGTGAGCAAATGAAGACCCTTTGAAGTCATATTGCATGGTACCCATTCCACGGGTTTCAACTACCCAGGTTTAAGGTATTCTTCCTTCAGCTAAAACATGCATGTGGAACCTAGAGTATGATCAACCATGTGATCGGGAGACGTGTTCAAATATGTCTCAGTTTTCGTACCCTGGTACTCGGGTGCAACATTCCAGACGCTTTACTAACACCCTCCCGACTTGGAGAGTCAGTCCCTTTAACCTCCTGTTTGGCCCAGTTTGCAATTTCTGCGGAAGATGAACAGGAATAGCGAGAACCAATGAGAGACTAGCTGGAGGTGTCTGGACGGGCAAATTTAACTCTCATTTCCCACCAGGAAGAGGAATTAACCAAAGGCTCAGCGTGCCGTGCCGGAACCAGATTAGGGCCTGAAGCCATCCTGCGGTGTTGCGGCCAGCTCAAAAGAAAGCGAGTTGAAGAAAGGAGCTCAGGGGCACTGTAATTCACAAACCTGCAGAGTTATAAATGACAGCTATCGTCCAAAAATATACTGAAGTAAGGCTGCCAAGAGGACTTGAAAGCGGGGCAGAATTGCAGGAAACCGATTTCAGGAGGTAGACTGGAATTGCATTGAAAGCATAGGAAAAGAGGCAGAACGTCCACAATGATGCACTTGGCCAAAAAGGGCGTATGCGTTTTTTCCTGAATATATTCAGGAAAAAACGCATACGCCCTTTTTGGCCAACCAAGCAAGCTTGCAAAGGAAATCTGCACTACAATGAAGTCTCACTTCCCCCCGGTCAAAAGGGCCATCTGAAAAAAGTGTAAAATCCAGAAAGGCAGGACAGGCCATGGAGAACTGGGAGCCTTGTTATGCTGATGGGCGGGATGTAAATTGCCAACAGACACTCGGGAGAAGTGTATGGTGTTTCCTGAAACATCTAAAAAACAAAGCAACAGAGCCTAGGGCACTTCCACTTATGGTCCTATAGCTTAGGGAAATTAAAATCAAAAAGACACAGCCACCCCAAAGTTTGGGACGCCTCTGTTTACAAGAACCTCGTTTACCGTACAAGTTCAACATCGCAGAAAGTGAAAAATGGATAAAGAAGTTGTGGTATTTACTTACAAAGCAATATCACTCAGCAATGAAATCTATGTCCTCAGGCCCTTAGCAGCACAATGAGTGGATTCAGGTATGATGATTCTAACTGAAATAAGTCACACAGAAAAAGAAACATCATAAGATATCAGTAATACACGGAATGTAAACTTGGCTACACAGGAACTGAATTACAGAACAGAACAGGGTCTCAAATTTAGAAAACCAACTTATGCTTGCTTAAGGGGAAAGGTGAGTTGGGGTGCTGCATAAAACCAGAGATTGAAATGAGCACAGATAAAGTTCCTTAAGCCAAATATGGAATAGACAAGAGCTACTCCTTGCTCAACGAAATGGACTCAACACCGCATATTAAATGCCTAAGAATGTACCTGACTAGTAAGTATCTTAAAACCTATGGATTGCTATGTCTCCGAAAGAGAATCAAGCATGTGTACAGGGGCATAAACGCAGCAGTGATAGGATTGGAGAGGTTCGGTGAGCAAATGAAGACCCTTTGAAGTCATATTGCATGGTACCCATTCCACGGGTTTCAACTACCCAGGTTTAAGGTATTCTTCCTTCAGCTAAAACATGCATGTGGAACCTAGAGTATGATCAACCATGTGATCGGGAGACGTGTTCAAATATGTCTCAGTTTTCGTACCCTGGTACTCGGGTGCAACATTCCAGACGCTTTACTAACACCCTCCCGACTTGGAGAGTCAGTCCCTTTAACCTCCTGTTTGGCCCAGTTTGCAATTTCTGCGGAAGATGAACAGGAATAGCGAGAACCAATGAGAGACTAGCTGGAGGTGTCTGGACGGGCAAATTTAACTCTCATTTCCCACCAGGAAGAGGAATTAACCAAAGGCTCAGCGTGCCGTGCCGGAACCAGATTAGGGCCTGAAGCCATCCTGCGGTGTTGCGGCCAGCTCAAAAGAAAGCGAGTTGAAGAAAGGAGCTCAGGGGCACTGTAATTCACAAACCTGCAGAGTTATAAATGACAGCTATCGTCCAAAAATATAATGAAGTAAGGCTGCCAAGAGGACTTGAAAGCGGGGCAGAATTTCAGGAAACCGATTTCAGGAGGTAGACTGGAATTGCATTGAAAGCATAGGAAAAGAGGCAGAACGTCCACAATGATGCACTTGGCCAAAAAGGGCGTATGCGTTTTTTCCTGAATATATTCAGGAAAAAACGCATACGCCCTTTTTGGCCAACCAAGCAAGCTTGCAAAGGAAATCTGCACTACAATGAAGTCTCACTTCCCCCCGGTCAAAAGGGCCATCTGAAAAAAGTGTAAAATCCAGAAAGGCAGGACAGGCCATGGAGAACTGGGAGCCTTGTTATGCTGATGGGCGGGATGTAAATTGCCAACAGACACTCGGGAGAAGTGTATGGTGTTTCCTGAAACATCTAAAAAACAAAGCAACAGAGGCTAGGGCACTTCCACTTATGGTCCTATAGCTTAGGGAAATTAAAATCAAAAAGACACAGCCACCCCAAAGTTTGGGACGCCTCTGTTTACAAGAACCTCGTTTACAGTACAAGTTCAACATCGCAGAAAGTGAAAAATGGATAAAGAAGTTGTGGTATTTACTTACAAAGCAATATCACTCAGCAATGAAATCTATGTCATCAGGCCCTTAGCAGCACAATGAGTGGATTCAGGTATGATGATTCTAACTGAAATAAGTCACACAGAAAAAGAAACATCATAAGATATCAGTAATACACGGAATGTAAACTTGGCTACACAGGAACTGAATTACAGAACAGAACAGGGTCTCAAATTTAGAAAACCAACTTATGCTTGCTTAAGAGGAAAGGTGAGTTGGGGTGCTGCATAAAACCAGAGATTGAAATGAGCACAGATAAAGTTCCTTAAGCCAAATATGGAATAGACAAGAGCTACTCCTTGCTCAACGAAATGGACTCAACACCGCATATTAAATGCCTAAGAATGTACCTGACTAGTAAGTATCTTAAAACCTATGGATTGCTATGTCTCCGAAAGAGAATCAAGCATGTGTACAGGGGCATAAACGCAGCAGTGATAGGATTGGAGAGGTTCGGTGAGCAAATGAAGACCCTTTGAAGTCATATCGCATGGTACCCATTCCACGGGTTTCAACTACCCAGGTTTAAGGTATTCTTCCTTCAGCTAAAACATGCATGTGGAACCTAGAGTATGATCAACCATGTGATCGGGAGACGTGTTCAAATATGTCTCAGTTTTCGTACCCTGGTACTCGGGTGCAACATTCCAGACGCTTTACTAACACCCTCCCGACTTGGAGAGTCAGTCCCTTTAACCTCCTGTTTGGCCCAGTTTGCAATTTCTGCGGAAGATGAACAGGAATAGCGAGAACCAATGAGAGACTAGCTGGAGGTGTCTGGACGGGCAAATTTAACTCTCATTTCCCACCAGGAAGAGGAATTAACCAAAGGCTCAGCGTGCCGTGCCGGAACCAGATTAGGGCCTGAAGCCATCCTGCGGTGTTGCGGCCAGCTCAAAAGAAAGCGAGTTGAAGAAAGGAGCTCAGGGGCACTGTAATTCACAAACCTGCAGAGTTATAAATGACAGCTATCGTCCAAAAATATACTGAAGTAAGGCTGCCAAGAGGACTTGAAAGCGGGGCAGAATTGCAGGAAACCGATTTCAGGAGGTAGACTGGAATTGCATTGAAAGCATAGGAAAAGAGGCAGAACGTCCACAATGATGCACTTGGCCAAAAAGGGCGTATGCGTTTTTTCCTGAATATATTCAGGAAAAAACGCATACGCCCTTTTTGGCCAACCAAGCAAGCTTGCAAAGGAAATCTGCACTACAATGAAGTCTCACTTCCCCCCGGTCAAAAGGGCCATCTGAAAAAAGTGTAAAATCCAGAAAGGCAGGACAGGCCATGGAGAACTGGGAGCCTTGTTATGCTGATGGGCGGGATGTAAATTGCCAACAGACACTCGGGAGAAGTGTATGGTGTTTCCTGAAACATCTAAAAAACAAAGCAACAGAGCCTAGGGCACTTCCACTTATGGTCCTATAGCTTAGGGAAATTAAAATCAAAAAGACACAGCCACCCCAAAGTTTGGGACGCCTCTGTTTACAAGAACCTCGTTTACCGTACAAGTTCAACATCGCAGAAAGTGAAAAATGGATAAAGAAGTTGTGGTATTTACTTACAAAGCAATATCACTCAGCAATGAAATCTATGTCATCAGGCCCTTAGCAGCACAATGAGTGGATTCAGGTATGATGATTCTAACTGAAATAAGTCACACAGAAAAAGAAACATCATAAGATATCAGTAATACACGGAATGTAAACTTGGCTACACAGGAACTGAATTACAGAACAGAACAGGGTCTCAAATTTAGAAAACCAACTTATGCTTGCTTAAGGGTAAAGGTGAGTTGGGGTGCTGCATAAAACCAGAGATTGAAATGAGCACAGATAAAGTTCCTTAAGCCAAATATGGAATAGACAAGAGCTACTCCTTGCTCAACGAAATGGACTCAACACCGCATATTAAATGCCTAAGAATGTACCTGACTAGTAAGTATCTTAAAACCTATGGATTGCTATGTCTCCGAAAGAGAATCAAGCATGTGTACAGGGGCATAAACGCAGCAGTGATAGGATTGGAGAGGTTCGGTGAGCAAATGAAGACCCTTTGAAGTCATATTGCATGGTACCCATTCCACGGGTTTCAACTACCCAGGTTTAAGGTATTCTTCCTTCAGCTAAAACATGCATGTGGAACCTAGAGTATGATCAACCATGTGATCGGGAGACGTGTTCAAATATGTCTCAGTTTTCGTACCCTGGTACTCGGGTGCAACATTCCAGACGCTTTACTAACACCCTCCCGACTTGGAGAGTCAGTCCCTTTAACCTCCTGTTTGGCCCAGTTTGCAATTTCTGCGGAAGATGAACAGGAATAGCGAGAACCAATGAGAGACTAGCTGGAGGTGTCTGGACGGGCAAATTTAACTCTCATTTCCCACCAGGAAGAGGAATTAACCAAAGGCTCAGCGTGCCGTGCCGGAACCAGATTAGGGCCTGAAGCCATCCTGCGGTGTTGCGGCCAGCTCAAAAGAAAGCGAGTTGAAGAAAGGAGCTCAGGGGCACTGTAATTCACAAACCTGCAGAGTTATAAATGACAGCTATCGTCCAAAAATATACTGAAGTAAGGCTGCCAAGAGGACTTGAAAGCGGGGCAGAATTGCAGGAAACCGATTTCAGGAGGTAGACTGGAATTGCATTGAAAGCATAGGAAAAGAGGCAGAACGTCCACAATGATGCACTTGGCCAAAAAGGGCGTATGCGTTTTTTCCTGAATATATTCAGGAAAAAATGCATACGCCCTTTTTGGCCAACCAAGCAAGCTTGCAAAGGAAATCTGCACTACAATGAAGTCTCACTTCCCCCCGGTCAAAAGGGCCATCTGAAAAAAGTGTAAAATCCAGAAAGGCAGGACAGGCCATGGAGAACTGGGAGCCTTGTTATGCTGATGGGCGGGATGTAAATTGCCAACAGACACTCGGGAGAAGTGTATGGTGTTTCCTGAAACATCTAAAAAACAAAGCAACAGAGCCTAGGGCACTTCCACTTATGGTCCTATAGCTTAGGGAAATTAAAATCAAAAAGACACAGCCACCCCAAAGTTTGGGACGCCTCTGTTTACAAGAACCTCGTTTACAGTACAAGTTCAACATCGCAGAAAGTGAAAAATGGATAAAGAAGTTGTGGTATTTACTTACAAAGCAATATCACTCAGCAATGAAATCTATGTCATCAGGCCCTTAGCAGCACAATGAGTGGATTCAGGTATGATGATTCTAACTGAAATAAGTCACACAGAAAAAGAAACATCATAAGATATCAGTAATACACGGAATGTAAACTTGGCTACACAGGAACTGAATTACAGAACAGAACAGGGTCTCAAATTTAGAAAACCAACTTATGCTTGCTTAAGGGGAAAGGTGAGTTGGGGTGCTGCATAAAACCAGAGATTGAAATGAGCACAGATAAAGATCCTTAAGCCAAATATGGAATAGACAAGAGCTACCTCTTGCTCAACGAAATGGACTCAACACCGCATATTAAATGCCTAAGAATGTACCTGACTAGTAAGTATCTTAAAACCTATGGATTGCTATGTCTCCGAAAGAGAATCAAGCATGTGTACAGGGGCATAAACGCAGCAGTGATAGGATTGGAGAGGTTCGGTGAGCAAATGAAGACCCTTTGAAGTCATATTGCATGGTACCCATTCCACGGGTTTCAACTACCCAGGTTTAAGGTATTCTTCCTTCAGCTAAAACATGCATGTGGAACCTAGAGTATGATCAACCATGTGATCGGGAGACGTGTTCAAATATGTCTCAGTTTTCGTACCCTGGTACTCGGGTGCAACATTCCAGACGCTTTACTAACACCCTCCCGACTTGGAGAGTCAGTCCCTTTAACCTCCTGTTTGGCCCAGTTTGCAATTTCTGCGGAAGATGAACAGGAATAGCGAGAACCAATGAGAGACTAGCTGGAGGTGTCTGGACGGGCAAATTTAACTCTCATTTCCCACCAGGAAGAGGAATTAACCAAAGGCTCAGCGTGCCGTGCCGGAACCAGATTAGGGCCTGAAGCCATCCTGCGGTGTTGCGGCCAGGTCACAAGAAAGCGAGTTGAAGAAAGGAGCTCAGGGGCACTGTAATTCACAAACCTGCAGAGTTATAAATGACAGCTATCGTCCAAAAATATACTGAAGTAAGGCTGCCAAGAGGACTTGAAAGCGGGGCAGAATTGCAGGAAACCGATTTCAGGAGGTAGACTGGAATTGCATTGAAAGCATAGGAAAAGAGGCAGAACGTCCACAATGATGCACTTGGCCAAAAAGGGCGTATGCGTTTTTTCCTGAATATATTCAGGAAAAAACGCATACACCCTTTTTGGCCAACCAAGCAAGCTTGCAAAGGAAATCTGCACTACAATGAAGTCTCACTTCCCCCCGGTCAAAAGGGCCATCTGAAAAAAGTGTAAAATCCAGAAAGGCAGGACAGGCCATGGAGAACTGGGAGCCTTGTTATGCTGATGGGCGGGATGTAAATTGCCAACAGACACTCGGGAGAAGTGTATGGTGTTTCCTGAAACATCTAAAAAACAAAGCAACAGAGCCTAGGGCACTTCCACTTATGGTCCTATAGCTTAGGGAAATTAAAATCAAAAAGACACAGCCACCCCAAACATTGGGACGCCTCTGTTTACAAGAACCTCGTTTACAGTACAAGTTCAACATCGCAGAAAGTGAAAAATGGATAAAGAAGTTGTGGTATTTACTTACAAAGCAATATCACTCAGCAATGAAATCTATGTCATCAGGCCCTTAGCAGCACAATGAGTGGATTCAGGTATGATGATTCTAACTGAAATAAGTCACACAGAAAAAGAAACATCATAAGATATCAGTAATACACGGAATGTAAACTTGGCTACACAGGAACAGAATTACAGAACAGAACAGGGTCTCAAATTTAGAAAACCAACTTATGCTTGCTTAAGGGGAAAGGTGAGTTGGGGTGCTGCATAAAACCAGAGATTGAAATGAGCACAGATAAAGTTCCTTAAGCCAAATATGGAATAGACAAGAGCTACTCCTTGCTCAACGAAATGGACTCAACACCGCATATTAAACGCCTAAGAATGTACCTGACTAGTAAGTATCTTAAAACCTATGGATTGCTATGTCTCTGAAAGAGAATCAAGCATGTGTACAGGGGCATAAACACAGCAGTGATAGGATTGGAGAGGTTCGGTGAGCAAATGAAGACCCTTTGAAGTCATATTGCATGGTACCCATTCCACGGGTTTCAACTACCCAGGTTTAAGGTATTCTTCCTTCAGGTAAAACATGCATGTGGAACCTAGAGTATGATCAACCATGTGATCGGGAGACGTGTTCAAATATGTCTCAGTTTTCGTACCCTGGTACTCGGGTGCAATATTCCAGACGCTTTACTAACACCCTCCCGACTTGGAGAGTCAGTCCCTTTAACCTCCTGTTTGGCCCAGTTTGCAATTTCTGCGGAAGATGAACAGGAATAGCGAGAATCAATGAGAGACTAGCTGGAGGTGTCTGGACGGGCAAATTTAACTCTCATTTCCCACCAGGAAGAGGAATTAACCAAAGGCTCAGCGTGCCGTGCCGGAACCAGATTAGGGCCTGAAGCCATCCTGCGGTGTTGCGGCCAGCTCAAAAGAAAGCGAGTTGAAGAAAGGAGCTCAGGGGCACTGTAATTCACAAACCTGCAGAGTTATAAATGACAGCTATCGTCCAAAAATATACTGAAGTAAGGCTGCCAAGAGGACTTGAAAGCGGGGCAGAATGGCAGGAAACCGATTTCAGGAGGTAGACTGGAATTGCATTGAAAGCATAGGAAAAGAGGCAGAACGTCCACAATGATGCACTTGGCCAAAAAGGGCGTATGCGTTTTTTCCTGAATATATTCAGGAAAAAACGCATACGCCCTTTTTGGCCAACCAAGCAAGCTTGCAAAGGAAATCTGCACTACAATGAAGTCTCACTTCCCCCCGGTCAAAAGGGCCATCTGAAAAAAGTGTAAAATCCAGAAAGACAGGACAGGCCATGGAGAACTGGGAGCCTTGTTATGCTGATGGGCGGGATGTAAATTGCCAACAGACACTCGGGAGAAGTGTATGGTGTTTCCTGAAACATCTAAAAAACAAAGCAACAGAGCCTAGGGCACTTCCACTTATGGTCCTATAGCTTAGGGAAATTAAAATCAAAAAGACACAGCCACCCCAAAGTTTGGGACGTCTCTGTTTACAAGAACCTCGTTTACAGTACAAGTTCAACATCGCAGAAAGTGAAAAATGGATAAAGAAGTTGTGGTATTTACTTACAAAGCAATATCACTCAGCAATGAAATCTATGTCATCAGGCCCTTAGCAGCACAATGAGTGGATTCAGGTATGATGATTCTAACTGAAATAAGTCACACAGAAAAAGAAACATCATAAGATATCAGTAATACACGGAATGTAAACTTGGCTACACAGGAACTGAATTACAGAACAGAACAGGGTCTCAAATTTAGAAAACCAACTTATGCTTGCTTAAGGGGAAAGGTGAGTTGGGGTGCTGCATAAAACCAGAGATTGAAATGAGCACAGATAAAGTTCCTTAAGCCAAATATGGAATAGACAAGAGCTACTCCTTGCTCAACGAAATGGACTCAACACCGCATATTAAATGCCTAAGAATGTACCTGACTAGTAAGTATCTTAAAACCTATGGATTGCTATGTCTCCGAAAGAGAATCAAGCATGTGTACAGGGGCATAAACGCAGCAGTGATAGGATTGGAGAGGTTCGGTGAGCAAATGAAGACCCTTTGAAGTCATATTGCATGGTACCCATTCCACGGGTTTCAACTACCCAGGTTTAAGGTATTCTTCCTTCAGCTAAAACATGCATGTGGAACCTAGAGTATGATCAACCATGTGATCGGGAGACGTGTTCAAATATGTCTCAGTTTTCGTACCCTGGTACTCGGGTGCAACATTCCAGACGCTTTACTAACACCCTCCCGACTTGGAGAGTCAGTCCCTTTAACCTCCTGTTTGGCCCAGTTTGCAATTTCTGTGGAAGATGAACAGGAATAGCGAGAACCAATGAGAGACTAGCTGGAGGTGTCTGGATGGGCAAATTTAACTCTCATTTCCCACCAGGAAGAGGAATTAACCAAAGGCTCAGCGTGCCGTGCCGGAACCAGATTAGGGCCTGAAGCCATCCTGCGGTGTTGCGGCCAGGTCACAAGAAAGCAAGTTGAAGAAAGGAGCTCAGGGGCACTGTAATTCACAAACCTGCAGAGTTATAAATGACAGCTATCGTCCAAAAATATACTGAAGTAAGGCTGCCAAGAGGACTTGAAAGCGGGGCAGAATTGCAGGAAACCGATTTCAGGAGGTAGACTGGAATTGCATTGAAAGCATAGGAAAAGAGGCAGAACGTCCACAATGATGCACTTGGCCAAAAAGGGCGTATGCGTTTTTTCCTGAATATATTCAGGAAAAAACGCATACGCCCTTTTTGGCCAACCAAGCAAGCTTGCAAAGGAAATCTGCACTACAATGAAGTCTCACTTCCCCCCGGTCAAAAGGGCCATCTGAAAAAAGTGTAAAATCCAGAAAGGCAGGACAGGCCATGGAGAACTGGGAGCCTTGTTATGCTGATGGGCGGGATGTAAATTGCCAACAGACACTCGGGAGAAGTGTATGGTGTTTCCTGAAACATCTAAAAAACAAAGCAACAGAGCCTAGGGCACTTCCACTTATGGTCCTATAGCTTAGGGAAATTAAAATCAAAAAGACACAGCCACCCCAAACATTGGGACGCCTCTGTTTACAAGAACCTCGTTTACCGTACAAGTTCAACATCGCAGAAAGTGAAAAATGGATAAAGAAGTTGTGGTATTTACTTACAAAGCAATATCACTCAGCAATGAAATCTATGTCATCAGGCCCTTAGCAGCACAATGAGTGGATTCAGGTATGATGATTCTAACTGAAATAAGTCACACAGAAAAAGAAACATCATAAGATATCAGTAATACACGGAATGTAAACTTGGCTACACAGGAACTGAATTACAGAACAGAACAGGGTCTCAAATTTAGAAAACCAACTTATGCTTGCTTAAGGGGAAAGGTGAGTTGGGGTGCTGCATAAAACCAGAGATTGAAATGAGCACAGATAAAGTTCCTTAAGCCAAATATGGAATAGACAAGAGCTACTCCTTGCTCAACGAAATGGACTCAACACCGCATATTAAACGCCTAAGAATGTACCTGACTAGTAAGTATCTTAAAACCTATGGATTGCTATGTCTCTGAAAGAGAATCAAGCATGTGTACAGGGGCATAAACACAGCAGTGATAGGATTGGAGAGGTTCGGTGAGCAAATGAAGACCCTTTGAAGTCATATTGCATGGTACCCATTCCACGGGTTTCAACTACCCAGGTTTAAGGTATTCTTCCTTCAGCTAAAACATGCATGTGGAACCTAGAGTATGATCAACCATGTGATCGGGAGATGTGTTCAAATATGTCTCAGTTTTCGTACCCTGGTACTCGGGTGCAACATTCCAGACGCTTTACTAACACCCTCCCGACTTGGAGAGTCAGTCCCTTTAACCTCCTGTTTGGCCCAGTTTGCAATTTCTGCGGAAGATGAACAGGAATAGCGAGAACCAATGAGAGACTAGCTGGAGGTGTCTGGACGGGCAAATTTAACTCTCATTTCCCACCAGGAAGAGGAATTAACCAAAGGCTCAGCGTGCCGTGCCGGAACCAGATTAGGGCCTGAAGCCATCCTGCGGTGTTGCGGCCAGCTCAAAAGAAAGCGAGTTGAAGAAAGGAGCTCAGGGGCACTGTAATTCACAAACCTGCAGAGTTATAAATGACAGCTATCGTCCAAAAATATACTGAAGTAAGGCTGCCAAGAGGACTTGAAAGCGGGGCAGAATTGCAGGAAACCGATTTCAGGAGGCAGACTGGAATTGCATTGAAAGCATAGGAAAAGAGGCAGAACGTCCACAATGATGCACTTGGCCAAAAAGGGCGTATGC
This sequence comes from Pseudorca crassidens, assembly GCF_039906515.1. Lineage (NCBI taxonomy): Eukaryota > Metazoa > Chordata > Mammalia > Artiodactyla > Delphinidae > Pseudorca > Pseudorca crassidens. The sequence goes on along the minus strand of NW_027136090.1, from coordinate 9,131 downwards.
GTTTTTTCCTGAATATATTCAGGAAAAAACGCATACGCCCTTTTTGGCCAACCAAGCAAGCTTGCAAAGGAAATCTGCACTACAATGAAGTCTCACTTCCCCCCGGTCAAAAGGGCCATCTGAAAAATGTGTAAAATCCAGAAAGGCAGGACAGGCCATGGAGAACTGGGAGCCTTGTTATGCTGATGGGCGGGATGTAAATTGCCAACAGACACTCGGGAGAAGTGTATGGTGTTTCCTGAAACATCTAAAAAACAAAGCAACAGAGCCTAGGGCACTTCCACTTATGGTCCTATAGCTTAGGGAAATTAAAATCAAAAAGACACAGCCACCCCAAAGTTTGGGACGTCTCTGTTTACAAGAACCTCGTTTACAGTACAAGTTCAACATCGCAGAAAGTGAAAAATGGATAAAGAAGTTGTGGTATTTACTTACAAAGCAATATCACTCAGCAATGAAATCTATGTCATCAGGCCCTTAGCAGCACAATGAGTGGATTCAGGTATGATGATTCTAACTGAAATAAGTCACACAGAAAAAGAAACATCATAAGATATCAGTAATACACGGAATGTAAACTTGGCTACACAGGAACTGAATTACAGAACAGAACAGGGTCTCAAATTTAGAAAACCAACTTATGCTTGCTTAAGGGGAAAGGTGAGTTGGGGTGCTGCATAAAACCAGAGATTGAAATGAGCACAGATAAAGTTCCTTAAGCCAAATATGGAATAGACAAGAGCTACTCCTTGCTCAACGAAATGGACTCAACACCGCATATTAAATGCCTAAGAATGTACCTGACTAGTAAGTATCTTAAAACCTATGGATTGCTATGTCTCCGAAAGAGAATCAAGCATGTGTACAGGGGCATAAACGCAGCAGTGATAGGATTGGAGAGGTTCGGTGAGCAAATGAAGACCCTTTGAAGTCATATTGCATGGTACCCATTCCACGGGTTTCAACTACCCAGGTTTAAGGTATTCTTCCTTCAGCTAAAACATGCATGTGGAACCTAGAGTATGATCAACCATGTGATCGGGAGACGTGTTCAAATATGTCTCAGTTTTCGTACCCTGGTACTCGGGTGCAACATTCCAGACGCTTTACTAACACCCTCCCGACTTGGAGAGTCAGTCCCTTTAACCTCCTGTTTGGCCCAGTTTGCAATTTCTGCGGAAGATGAACAGGAATAGCGAGAACCAATGAGAGACTAGCTGGAGGTGTCTGGACGGGCAAATTTAACTCTCATTTCCCACCAGGAAGAGGAATTAACCAAAGGCTCAGCGTGCCGTGCCGGAACCAGATTAGGGCCTGAAGCCATCCTGCGGTGTTGCGGCCAGGTCACAAGAAAGCGAGTTGAAGAAAGGAGCTCAGGGGCACTGTAATTCACAAACCTGCAGAGTTATAAATGACAGCTATCGTCCAAAAATATACTGAAGTAAGGCTGCCAAGAGGACTTGAAAGCGGGGCAGAATTGCAGGAAACCGATTTCAGGAGGTAGACTGGAATTGCATTGAAAGCATAGGAAAAGAGGCAGAACGTCCACAATGATGCACTTGGCCAAAAAGGGCGTATGCGTTTTTTCCTGAATATATTCAGGAAAAAACGCATACGCCCTTTTTGGCCAACCAAGCAAGCTTGCAAAGGAAATCTGCACTACAATGAAGTCTCACTTCCCCCCGGTCAAAAGGGCCATCTGAAAAAAGTGTAAAATCCAGAAAGACAGGACAGGCCATGGAGAACTGGGAGCCTTGTTATGCTGATGGGCGGGATGTAAATTGCCAACAGACACTCGGGAGAAGTGTATGGTGTTTCCTGAAACATCTAAAAAACAAAGCAACAGAGCCTAGGGCACTTCCACTTATGGTCCTATAGCTTAGGGAAATTAAAATCAAAAAGACACAGCCACCTCAAAGTTTGGGACGCCTCTGTTTACAAGAACCTCGTTTACAGTACAAGTTCAACATCGCAGAAAGTGAAAAATGGATAAAGAAGTTGTGGTATTTACTTACAAAGCAATATCACTCAGCAATGAAATCTATGTCATCAGGCCCTTAGCAGCACAATGAGTGGATTCAGGTATGATGATTCTAACTGAAATAAGTCACACAGAAAAAGAAACATCATAAGATATCAGTAATACACGGAATGTAAACTTGGCTACACAGGAACTGAATTACAGAACAGAACAGGGTCTCAAATTTAGAAAACCAACTTATGCTTGCTTAAGGGGAAAGGTGAGTTGGGGTGCTGCATAAAACCAGAGATTGAAATGAGCACAGATAAAGTTCCTTAAGCCAAATATGGAATAGACAAGAGCTACTCCTTGCTCAACGAAATGGACTCAACACCGCATATTAAACGCCTAAGAATGTACCTGACTAGTAAGTATCTTAAAACCTATGGATTGCTATGTCTCTGAAAGAGAATCAAGCATGTGTACAGGGGCATAAACACAGCAGTGATAGGATTGGAGAGGTTCGGTGAGCAAATGAAGACCCTTTGAAGTCATATTGCATGGTACCCATTCCACGGGTTTCAACTACCCAGGTTTAAGGTATTCTTCCTTCAGGTAAAACATGCATGTGGAACCTAGAGTATGATCAACCATGTGATCGGGAGACGTGTTCAAATATGTCTCAGTTTTCGTACCCTGGTACTCGGGTGCAATATTCCAGACGCTTTACTAACACCCTCCCGACTTGGAGAGTCAGTCCCTTTAACCTCCTGTTTGGCCCAGTTTGCAATTTCTGCGGAAGATGAACAGGAATAGCGAGAACCAATGAGAGACTAGCTGGAGGTGTCTGGACGGGCAAATTTAACTCTCATTTCCCACCAGGAAGAGGAATTAACCAAAGGCTCAGCGTGCCGTGCCGGAACCAGATTAATTCCTGAAGCCATCCTGCGGTGTTGCGGCCAGGTCACAAGAAAGCGAGTTGAAGAAAGGAGCTCAGGGGCACTGTAATTCACAAACCTGCAGAGTTATAAATGACAGCTATCGTCCAAAAATATACTGAAGTAAGGCTGCCAAGAGGACTTGAAAGCAGGGCAGAATTGCAGGAAACCGATTTCAGGAGGTAGACTGGAATTGCATTGAAAGCATAGGAAAAGAGGCAGAACGTCCACAATGATGCACTTGGCCATAAAGGGCGTATGCGTTTCTTCCTGAATATATTCAGGAAGAAACGCATACGCCCGTTTTGGCCAACCAAGCAAGCTTGCAAAGGAAATCTGCACTACAATGAAGTCTCACTTCCCCCCGGTCAAAAGGGCCATCTGAAAAAAGTGTAAAATCCAGAAAGGCAGGACAGGCCATGGAGAACTGGGAGCCTTGTTATGCTGATGGGCGGGATGTAAATTGCCAACAGACACTCGGGAGAAGTGTATGGTGTTTCCTGAAACATCTAAAAAACAAAGCAACAGAGCCTAGGGCACTTCCACTTATGGTCCTATAGCTTAGGGAAATTAAAATCAAAAAGACACAGCCACCCCAAAGTTTGGGACGCCTCTGTTTACAAGAACCTCGTTTACAGTACAAGTTCAACATTGCAGAAAGTGAAAAATGGATAAAGAAGCTGTGGTATTTACTTACAAAGCAATATCACTCAGCAATGAAATCTATGTCATCAGGCCCTTAGCAGCACAATGAGTGGATTCAGGTATGATGATTCTAACTGAAATAAGTCACACAGAAAAAGAAACATCATAAGATATCAGTAATACACGGAATGTAAACTTGGCTACACAGGAACTGAATTACAGAACAGAACAGGGTCTCAAATTTAGAAAACCAACTTATGCTTGCTTAAGGGGAAAGGTGAGTTGGGGTGCTGCATAAAACCAGAGATTGAAATGAGCACAGATAAAGTTCCTTAAGCCAAATATGGAATAAACAAGAGCTACTCCTTGCTCAACGAAATGGACTCAACACCGCATATTAAACGCCTAAGAATGTACCTGACTAGTAAGTATCTTAAAACCTATGGATTGCTATGTCTCCAAAAGAGAATCAAGCATGTGTACAGGGGCATAAACGCAGCAGTGATAGGATTGGAGAGGTTCGGTGAGCAAATGAAGACCCTTTGAAGTCATATTGCATGGTACCCATTCCACGGGTTTCAACTACCCAGGTTTAAGGTATTCTTCCTTCAGGTAAAACATGCATGTGGAACCTAGAGTATGATCAACCATGTGATCGGGAGACGTGTTCAAATATGTCTCAGTTTTCGTACCCTGGTACTCGGGTGCAACATTCCAGATGCTTTACTAACACCCTCCCGACTTGGAGAGTCAGTCCCTTTAACCTCCTGTTTGGCCCAGTTTGCAATTTCTGCGGAAGATGAACAGGAATAGCGAGAACCAATGAGAGACTAGCTGGAGGTGTCTGGACGGGCAAATTTAACTCTCATTTCCCACCAGGAAGAGGAATTAACCAAAGGCTCAGCGTGCCGTGCCGGAACCAGATTAGGGCCTGAAGCCATCCTGCGGTGTTGCGGCCAGCTCAAAAGAAAGCGAGTTGAAGAAAGGAGCTCAGGGGCACTGTAATTCACAAACCTGCAGAGTTATAAATGACAGCTATCGTCCAAAAATATACTGAAGTAAGGCTGCCAAGAGGACTTGAAAGCGGGGCAGAATTGCAGGAAACCGATTTCAGGAGGTAGACTGGAATTGCATTGAAAGCATAGGAAAAGAGGCAGAACGTCCACAATGATGCACTTGGCCAAAAAGGGCGTATGCGTTTTTTCCTGAATATATTCAGGAAAAAAGGCATACGCCCTTTTTGGCCAACCAAGCAAGCTTGCAAAGGAAATCTGCACTACAATGAAGTCTCACTTCCCCCCGGTCAAAAGGGCCATCTGAAAAAAGTGTAAAATCCAGAAAGACAGGACAGGCCATGGAGAACTGGGAGCCTTGTTATGCTGATGGGCGGGATGTAAATTGCCAACAGACACTCGGGAGAAGTGTATGGTGTTTCCTGAAACATCTAAAAAACAAAGCAACAGAGCCTAGGGCACTTCCACTTATGGTCCTATAGCTTAGGGAAATTAAAATCAAAAAGACACAGCCACCTCAAAGTTTGGGACGCCTCTGTTTACAAGAACCTCGTTTACAGTACAAGTTCAACATCGCAGAAAGTGAAAAATGGATAAAGAAGTTGTGGTATTTACTTACAAAGCAATATCACTCAGCAATGAAATCTATGTCATCAGGCCCTTAGCAGCACAATGAGTGGATTCAGGTATGATGATTCTAACTGAAATAAGTCACACAGAAAAAGAAACATCATAAGATATCAGTAATACACGGAATGTAAACTTGGCTACACAGGAACTGAATTACAGAACAGAACAGGGTCTCAAATTTAGAAAACCAACTTATGCTTGCTTAAGGGGAAAGGTGAGTTGGGGTGCTGCATAAAACCAGAGATTGAAATGAGCACAGATAAAGTTCCTTAAGCCAAATATGGAATAGACAAGAGCTACCTCTTGCTCAACGAAATGGACTCAACACCGCATATTAAATGCCTAAGAATGTACCTGACTAGTAAGTATCTTAAAACCTATGGATTGCTATGTCTCCGAAAGAGAATCAAGCATGTGTACAGGGGCATAAACGCAGCAGTGATAGGATTGGAGAGGTTCGGTGAGCAAATGAAGACCCTTTGAAGTCATATTGCATGGTACCCATTCCACGGGTTTCAACTACCCAGGTTTAAGGTATTCTTCCTTCCGGTAAAACATGCATGTGGAACCTAGAGTATGATCAACCATGTGATCGGGAGACGTGTTCAAATATGTCTCAGATTTCGTACCCTGGTACTCGGATGCAACATTCCAGACGCTTTACTAACACCCTCCCGACTTGGAGAGTCAGTCCCTTTAACCTCCTGTTTGGCCCAGTTTGCAATTTCTGCGGAAGATGAACAGGAATAGCGAGAACCAATGAGAGACTAGCTGGAGGTGTCTGGACGGGCAAATTTAACTCTCATTTCCCACCAGGAAGAGGAATTAACCAAAGGCTCAGTGTGCCGTGCCGGAACCAGATTAGGGTCTGAAGCCATCCTGCGGTGTTGCGGCCAGCTCAAAAGAAAGCGAGTTGAAGAAAGGAGCTCAGGGGCACTGTAATTCACAAACCTGCAGAGTTATAAATGACAGCTATCGTCCAAAAATATACTGAAGTAAGGCTGCCAAGAGGACTTGAAAGCGGGGCAGAATTGCAGGAAACCGATTTCAGGAGGCAGACTGGAATTGCATTGAAAGCATAGGAAAAGAGGCAGAACGTCCACAATGATGCACTTGGCCAAAAAGGGCGTATGCGTTTTTTCCTGAATATATTCAGGAAAAAACGCATACGCCCTTTTTGGCCAACCAAGCAAGCTTGCAAAGGAAATCTGCACTACAATGAAGTCTCACTTCCCCCCGGTCAAAAGGGCCATCTGAAAAAAGTGTAAAATCCAGAAAGGCAGGACAGGCCATGGAGAACTGGGAGCCTTGTTATGCTGATGGGCGGGATGTAAATTGCCAAAAGACACTCGGGAGAAGTGTATGGTGTTTCCTGAAACATCTAAAAAACAAAGCAACAGAGCCTAGGGCACTTCCACTTATGGTCCTATAGCTTAGGGAAATTAAAATCAAAAAGACACAGCCACCCCAAAGTTTGGGATGCCTCTGTTTACAAGAACCTCGTTTACAGTACAAGTTCAACATCACAGAAAGTGAAAAATGGATAAAGAAGTTGTGGTATTTACTTACAAAGCAATATCACTCAGCAATGAAATCTATGTCATCAGGCCCTTAGTAGCACAATGAGTGGATTCAGGTATGATGATTCTAACTGAAATAAGTCACACAGAAAAAGAAACATCATAAGATATCAGTAATACACGGAATGTAAACTTGGCTACACAGGAACTGAATTACAGAACAGAACAGGGTCTCAAATTTAGAAAACCAACTTATGCTTGCTTAAGGGTAAAGGTGAGTTGGGGTGCTGCATAAAACCAGAGATTGAAATGAGCACAGATAAAGTTCCTTAAGCCAAATATGGAATAGACAAGAGCTACTCCTTGCTCAACGAAATGGACTCAACACCGCATATTAAATGCCTAAGAATGTACCTGACTAGTAAGTATCTTAAAACCTATGGATTGCTATGTCTCCGAAAGAGAATCAAGCATGTGTACAGGGGCATAAACGCAGCAGTGATAGGATTGGAGAGGTTCGGTGAGCAAATGAAGACCCTTTGAAGTCATATTGCATGGTACCCATTCCACGGGTTTCAACTACCCAGGTTTAAGGTATTCTTCCTTCAGCTAAAACATGCATGTGGAACCTAGAGTATGATCAACCATGTGATCGGGAGACGTGTTCAAATATGTCTCAGTTTTCGTACCCTGGTACTCGGGTGCAACATTCCAGACGCTTTACTAACACCCTCCCGACTTGGAGAGTCAGTCCCTTTAACCTCCTGTTTGGCCCAGTTTGCAATTTCTGCGGAAGATGAACAGGAATAGCGAGAACCAATGAGAGACTAGCTGGAGGTGTCTGGACGGGCAAATTTAACTCTCATTTCCCACCAGGAAGAGGAATTAACCAAAGGCTCAGCGTGCCGTGCCGGAACCAGATTAGGGCCTGAAGCCATCCTGCGGTGTTGCGGCCAGCTCAAAAGAAAGCGAGTTGAAGAAAGGAGCTCAGGGGCACTGTAATTCACAAACCTGCAGAGTTATAAATGACAGCTATCGTCCAAAAATATACTGAAGTAAGGCTGCCAAGAGGACTTGAAAGCGGGGCAGAATTGCAGGAAACCGATTTCAGGAGGTAGACTGGAATTGCATTGAAAGCATAGGAAAAGAGGCAGAACGTCCACAATGATGCACTTGGCCAAAAAGGGCGTATGCGTTTTTTCCTGAATATATTCAGGAAGAAACGCATACGCCCTTTTTGGCCAACCAAGCAAGCTTGCAAAGGAAATCTGCACTACAATGAAGTCTCACTTCCCCCCGGGCAAAAGGGCCATCTGAAAAAAGTGTAAAATCCAGAAAGACAGGACAGGCCATGGAGAACTGGGAGCCTTGTTATGCTGATGGGCGGGATGTAAATTGCCAACAGACACTCGGGAGAAGTGTATGGTGTTTCCTGAAACATCTAAAAAACAAAGCAACAGAGCCTAGGGCACTTCCACTTATGGTCCTATAGCTTAGGGAAATTAAAATCAAAAAGACACAGCCACCCCAAAGTTTGGGACGCCTCTGTTTACAAGAACCTCGTTTACCATACAAGTTCAACATCGCAGAAAGTGAAAAATGGATAAAGAAGTTGTGGTATTTACTTACAAAGCAATATCACTCAGCAATGAAATCTATGTCATCAGGCCCTTAGCAGCACAATGAGTGGATTCAGGTATGATGATTCTAACTGAAATAAGTCACACAGAAAAAGAAACATCATAAGATATCAGTAATACACGGAATGTAAACTTGGCTACACAGGAACTGAATTACAGAACAGAACAGGGTCTCAAATTTAGAAAACCAACTTATGCTTGCTTAAGGGGAAAGGTGAGTTGGGGTGCTGCATAAAACCAGAGATTGAAATGAGCACAGATAAAGTTCCTTAAGCCAAATATGGAATAGACAAGAGCTACTCCTTGCTCAACGAAATGGACTCAACACCGCATATTAAATGCCTAAGAATGTACCTGACTAGTAAGTATCTTAAAACCTATGGATTGCTATGTCTCCGAAAGAGAATCAAGCATGTGTACAGGGGCATAAACGCAGCAGTGATAGGATTGGAGAGGTTCGGTGAGCAAATGAAGACCCTTTGAAGTCATATTGCATGGTACCCATTCCACGGGTTTCAACTACCCAGGTTTAAGGTATTCTTCCTTCAGCTAAAACATGCATGTGGAACCTAGAGTATGATCAACCATGTGATCGGGAGACGTGTTCAAATATGTCTCAGTTTTCGTACCCTGGTACTCGGGTGCAACATTCCAGACGCTTTACTAACACCCTCCCGACTTGGAGAGTCAGTCCCTTTAACCTCCTGTTTGGCCCAGTTTGCAATTTCTGCGGAAGATGAACAGGAATAGCGAGAACCAATGAGAGACTAGCTGGAGGTGTCTGG